>NC_046156.1:176411841-176711841 GCF_011064425.1 Rattus rattus | reverse complement strand
GACTGTAATTAATTTCAATGTTTAGTCTACAGATTTTGTGTCTTGTTGGAATTCTACTACTTAGCACATGGAAGCTTCTCCACAAGCATTTCTTGAATAAATTTGAATAATGCATCTATTTTGTTGCTAGCTAACCAGTGTTTATGCCTTAAAGCCAGCACAATTAGTACAGAATATTTCTATACTTCACTGGGAGAACTGAGTGACTGTGATATAGATGTGGTCCCTAATGCCTACAACCTCACCACATGATTATTTATAGAATGGGATGATCAACTCCTGCATTAAACATTTCACTGAATCCTTACAACTAACAGGAAAGGGAGATGGTATTATCTTTGCGTTCCAATCATACAAGATCCTTAGTAGGGCTGGTGCTCAGGCCCAGAGTGATTGCTTCAAAGCCATCTGTCTGCCCTGTGCTATGGTGTCTTCTGTTTGCTTCTGCATCTGTAAATCCATCCCTCAAGCTTTCAAAAGTTTAAAAATGCAAAGTAACCTCAATGATATGAAACAAAGATTCCCCAATGGCTAATGTTTCAGTTTGTGAGATGTATTTCCCCTTTTTGAAAAATGTGATCTATTTTGACACACTAGTGGCTTTCTATAGTTGTGATAATCTTAAACCACAGAGACTCCCCACTAACCCCAAGGGCCCGAGCTAGAAGTATCAATCAACCAATCAATGATGACAGATGATAAGCTTCGAGTGTCACCAAATGGGAGAGCAGGAGTGCTCTTCAGCTCATGCACAACACAGAGAGATCAGCCTAGTTTAAGGACACGTTTTAGCATTTAAGCTCACTTTTTAAAAATCGAAAATAGGTTATTCTCTCATACAATGCATTCCATGGTTTCCTCTCCCTCTACTCTTCTTAACTCCTCCCATCTCTGCTCTCCCCAGAATCCCCCACCCCCCCTTAGTCTCCTCTTTAGAAAGCAATAGTTCTCCAAAACAAGATAGAATAAGCCGAGGCAAAAGCCTTCTATCAAGACTGGACAAGGCAACCCAACAGGAGGAAGAGAGTCTTAAGAGCCTGGCAGAAGGGTCAGAGGTACACCTGATCCTCTGGTTAGGATGGTCACAAATTCTCACCCTGTATAGCAAAATCCTTACTCCAAAATAGGAACCAAAACTACAGTGTGGACCTGCAGTCGCTCAGTCTCCCACCTCTGTGTTTGGGGATGCAACTCTTTCATGAATTAATTACTCTGGGTTGGTCGGATGGTGGGAACAGGCTCAGAGCAAAGGTAACCTGGGTTGAAAGTGTGTCCAAATTTATTTATTCAAATGCAAATGTCAATCCAAACCTTGCCGGATTTTACTTTCAATAATTTGGATTATAACAGAGTAAAGTTCCTTCACAAAACTTGAAAGACATATTTATCCTGGAGCCCTTAACATCCCTGGGATTTTGAGCAAGATGGAAAAAAAAATCAGCTTTCTTTGGAACATTTTAACTTTGAAATTGTGTGTTAGCTCTGTGCTAGTTGGTGCTATTTTCTATCATTTCATTATTTTATCACAACATGCAAATTCGGGTGGTGATATAGGTTTCTGTAGGAAAATGAAATAAATTGATTTTTTTTTAACAAAACCTCAATTTATCACAGGAAAGTGGGATTGCAATAAAGATTTTTGAACAAATTTCACAATCTGTTGATTTTGAGTGAGCATTACATTTTGGTGGGAGCCTCATTATTCAGAGAAAAATACACTTTTGGAAAGTATGGTGCATGTATTTATTTTTCTGCCACAGAGGAAATGAAACTACATTTGCAGGAAAAGTGGATGAGACCGGAGACTGTAACGTTCAGTGAAACCAGGCATGCGCAGAAAAACAAATGTCACCGCGTTTTCATTCAGGTACAGAATTGAGATTTAAATTTCTGTACATAGGCGTACATATGTAGGAAAGTAGCAAGGGTACTATGAGAGGTGAGGAAGAGCTCTGGAGGAAGGCAGAGAAGAGGGAGGATAATGTGGTATGTGGACAAAAGAGGGCTCTGCTTGGGAGGATAAAGAGAACCAGAAAAGGAGGAGGCCGGTGGGGGAGGGGACCAGTGGCGGAGGAGGCCGGTGGGCGAGGGGGCTGGTGGAGGAGGGAAATCAGAGAGAATAAGAGCAAAGCAGGATGACGCATATCCATGGAAATATCGCTGTGAAACCAGTTCTCTGTCTCCTAACCAACATAAATTAATAATAATAAACAAATATTTATTTAGAGGCTGGTGACTGAGCTCAGTTGGGATGATGTTTGCCTAGCACGCATAGGGCCTTGGGTAGAATTTTTAGCACCACAGGAAACTGACAATGTTGAAGGCAGGAGGGTCAGAAGTTGAAGGTTTTCCAGTCTGGGCAAACAAAACAGAGGTCAATATATGTATTTGAAACGGTACTTAGCGAGAGGATGATATTTTGTTCTATATATTGTTAGCTAGTTTTCACGTTTTCTTGGCTTTCATGACCTGAAATGGACTAGTCTTAAGGGTGAATGGTTTTATATGCAGAGCAGTTTTATTTACCACAATTACACATAAAATTTGGAATTTTGCTAGCTCTATAGACTAATGAACTCAAATCAATTAATTTAACACTTGGCATTATTCAAATTCATGTCTTATTTAATATTCTAAAGATAAACTTACTTTCTGCAAACAACTGAAAACCCTGTTGCTTCAACTGTAGTGTAAGTTTTTACAAAACAGAAATGTGGCTAAAAAGCTAAGTTCAAACTGAAATTATGCAGTGAGCTTTCCCCTCATTATGATATTGACGATGAAACCTTGCTGAAAATCAAGTTCATTCAGTTGAAGTCTTTCAATATTGACACTCAAGAATGCTGGCATTACCTGAATTACTTCTGCTAAAATTCTATTTAAGGATGGTTAATTTTGAGGTGTGAGAATGCTGGATTACTACAACTAAAAGCCTACATTCCATTTTGAGTCACTGATGCCTCTTGACTTCAACTGAATAGCTTGATTTCAATTTTAGAGAGAGCAACCAACTATTGGTGGCCCAGAACTGAGGGCTTTCCCAGGACACAGGGCTTACAGTGCAAAGACCAACTGAGTCCTGGAATCTTGAAAGTGGAAGTCCTAGAAAGCTCACCATGTCACATGATGTTGAAACTACATTAAATGCAAACAAAGGGCAAATGATAACAATATTTTTTCCTGCATGTTGCATAAACATCTGCATTCTAAGTTTCTTCCAAGAGAAAAAAAATAACATTTTGTTGTTCAAAGTGACTTCAAAGATCATGTTGTGAACACAGATGTAGATTTTCAGAGGGGTTAAGTGATACAAAGAAGTTCAGACATCAGTGGTTGAATAGAAGTACTCAACTCTCCAGAGTCTAAGAGACCACAAATTAGAATTTCTTTAAACTCTGAAGGCTCCTTCAATAGAAGAATGAATAAAGAAAATGTGGTTTATTCATACAATGGAGTATTGCTCAGCTGTTAAAAACAATGACATCATGAAAATTTCAGGCAAATGGATGGAACTAGAAAAGCATCATCCTGAGTGAGCTATCCCAGACCCAGAAAGACAATCATGGTTTGTACTCACTGAGGAGTGGATATTAATATTTATAGGTTTGATATTTAAAGGATAATCATGCTACAATCCACAGACCCAGAGAGGCTAGGATAGAACCAAACGAGACTAGTAAAAAAAAAAGTCAATGAAATAGTGCCTAATGATATTCTGCTATATTCTTTCATAAATTAGTGCCCTACTCAATGTCATCAGAGAGGCATCATCCAGCAATTGATGGGAACAGA
This sequence comes from Rattus rattus, assembly GCF_011064425.1. NCBI lineage: Eukaryota > Metazoa > Chordata > Mammalia > Rodentia > Muridae > Rattus > Rattus rattus. The sequence goes on along the minus strand of NC_046156.1, from coordinate 176,708,049 downwards.
TGCAGAGACCCACAACCACACATTTGGCAGAACTCATGGAATTCTACTGAAGAGGGGGAGGAAGGATGAGAGGAGTCAGAGGTGTCAAGGATACCACAAGAAAACCTACGAATCAACAAACCTGGACCCATAGAGGCACACTGACACTGAACCAACAATCAGGGAGCCTTCATGGGTCCAATACAGATCCTCTGGATATATGTTATAGTTATGTAGCTTGGTGTTTTGGGGGTACTTCTAACAGAGAAAGCAGAGGTTGTTTCTGATGCTTTTCGGGTCCTTTTTCCCCCTATTGGGGTGCCTTGTCCAGCTGTATGAGGGGAAGTGACTAAACTTCCCGATTTAAACCATCCATTTTTTAAGGTGAATATGAGACTGAGTATAGATGTGGTAAAGGTAAAACCAGAAATTAAAATTTCCTGAGTTAATTAAGATAGCCACTCATGTTATACAAGAGAACATTTCAAATACACATGGAAATCAGAACTTGTGAAAACGTATTAAAGAGAGTGCTTCACACCTACCTTTGCTGCTTTGAAAATATAACTACAAATAGCATCACTGCTACTCCAAATATTCCAAAGATAATAATTAAGAACCATGGAAACCGGAAATCTAAAACAGGAAAGAATATTTCACTAACAGAATTATGAATAACCAAAGCAATGTTTACATTGTACTCTCCTTTCCCACTTGAAAATATCTGTTAATTTGAATTCCTATGGCAAAGTTAGCATTTCACTTCATAACCATGGAAACACAGTAGAATGGCTTTGGATTTTTCTTTCTTAAGCATAAAGCATGCTTGTCTATTGCATATGTGTATATATATATACATATATATATATTACACACATATACATATATATGCCACACACATATATACATGTATATATAGGTATATACATACATATATACATATATACATGTATATATAGGTGTATACATATATATACATATATATACATATATATGTTTATATATATGATGCTGATGGTCACCTCCTTACTTTCCCTCAAATTCTTAGCCTCTTTCTCTTTAACTGTTTTTAAATATATATATAAAATCATATACATATATATACATGTATAACTATATGTATATGTACATATATGTACATGTATATACATATATTTTATACGTGTAAAATATATACAGATATAATATTTTAATATATATGTATATATAAATAGATTATATATGTATATAATATATTTTACATATATATGTAAAACAGTTAAAGAATAAGATGCTAAAAATTTGAGAGAAGGTGAGGCGATGGCCATTCTCATTGTGGTGGTGGTGGTGGTGGTGGCGGTGGTGGTAGTGGTGGTGCATTGGAGGATTGAAAGGAGGAAAGGGAAGGGGAGATATAATTATATTACAATTAAATGAAAAACACATGTTTCAAACACATTGCAAAAAACCTGAAACCTGTAAGTTTCTCATATGTCCAAATATCTAAGGAATATCATCAAGGCTTTAGCACCAGAAAGAGACTGTTACTTGTTAAACCTAAGTCAAGAATATCCATCTGATATTTTAAACTGTAATGATATCTGTTAGTTTCCACATTGAGGATTTATCACAGTTATGAGGCCAGAGTCACCATGGTATAGCGAGGCACGTAGAGCACATTTTTAGAGCTTTAATATGGTGTGGTTATGTAAGTGCGCTGAGGTTGTGCAGATACTGATACTTTATGAGTCGTGGGATAATTGGTCTCCGACACTTCCATCCCTTCCCTTAGGAAGAGATGCCCCCCAGTCCCCTTGAGGTTGGTTCCCAGCATTCTTACCAGAGAGGCAGAACCTAACTACTTTTTAATACAGACACGGAGCGACCCTGTATGGCTCCTGTGTAGGAGCTCTGAGCACTTCCTGTGTCCCCAGATTATGACTAACACATGACTTACTGTATGACCTACTACGCATTCTCTACGTAAACACCACACCTGTACTTCTCCAAACCCATGAGCACCACATTTCCTTCTTCAAACCTTAGATAAATTTATTTCTTCTGGGTACAAATTCAAAACACCCACATTGTAGAAAAAATTGGGATTATAGAGACATACAAAGAAAAAAAGAACTCCCCAGGAATCTGTTGTTCAGGGACAAACATTGTATTCTCTCTCTGAGTTTCCACCTGCCCTGAAACCTTTCCTAAGTCAAATAATTTGGAAACAAATCCTTTTGATATTTTTAAAATTTTATTTTATTAATTTTAATTATGTGTATGCATGTATGTGCATATGAATGCAGGTGCCCGCAAGGCTAGGGATGGCAGATCCTCTGGAGCTGGTGTTACAGATGGTTGTCAATCTCTTGATGTGGGTGCTGGGAATTGAACTTGGGTCCTGTAGAAGAACAGGAAGTGCTCTTAACCATTGAGCCATATCTCCAGCCCCTCCTTTTGTTTCTTTTTCATTGCATACATCTTCTGCAGTTAGTGACTCTGCTGTCTTGCCCCTGATATGTGAAACTAGAGTACATTGACCTAGACAATATACTAACAAGGGAAGGCACATGCTAGCTTATATTGCCAAAAGTTCTGCTAGCTGTCATTTACACACACACACACACACACACATACACACACACGCACGCACGCACGCACGCACGCACATGCACACATGCACTTTACCTTCTTCACATGCTGCCAGTGTGTCCATCTGAGGAAATGTTACACGGAGCACTTCACTGAACTCGCTGTACTTTTCGAAGCTCCGTTGTCTGGATCTCACACGCACTTCATGCTCTTTATCCAGTCTCAGTGAGTACAGTGGGACTGATGTTGACCATATAGGGCTCATCTTTCAAAACAAAACATAAAAACATATTGCTCCAGGCATCCACAACTCAACGCTCAAATTCTTCAAGTGTTTTCCCTTTTCTCTTTCTAGAAAGTGAGTAATATTTTAACATGCCCAGATGAGATTGGTTATTAAATAAGATAGACTGAGACAAATTATATAAAGAATAATTTTGTTAAAATAATAATCCTCAAATTTATTTTAGTGTCAACCCAAAGCTATACATTTGCTTAAAAACTTAATATGTTTGCATTAGGTTCTTAAATAGTCAACTAAGATTAAGTCATAATAGACTTAGGCATGGCAGAGCTGTAAGAGGAGTGTGGGTATGTTACTTAGCTGGGACATTATAGGTTTCTATGGAGCAATCTTAGACTAGGAAACCCCCTATTTCCACACCAAAACAAATTATGGCCACAAGCAAATCATATATCTGTAGCATATGTATTCCCTGGAAAATCTGGGTAGTAGTCATTTATTAATAATTCCATAATTTGAAATGGTCCTAGAAATACCATAGTTGTCTTGAACTGCCAAATAATTTTATTGAAAGCAGCTATACACTTTATTTACTCCAGAAGTCTTAAACCTGCCTCAGAAGAGTCTGTTGCTCAAGAATCTCATAGAAAAATGTGAGGTAGCGATTTCCTCAGGATGGAAGCACTCTCTTCTGGAAGGAGGGTCTTCAGACTTAAAAAGTCAGCCAAGGCAGGAGGTTTCTGAAACCTAAATAATCCACCAAGCCCCTCCATAAGGTCATGCACATAATAACTGTTGCTGAAGAGAAGAAACTGTCAGATCAGCTGAGCTTCCTGTGAGCTCTGCAGGCAGCAGCAGGGACGTACCATTTGTGAGTCATCCCATCTGCTGTGGTGGGCTACCCTGTGAGTGTAGCTGTTTGAGTCAAAAGTACTCCACTATGTTCATAGCAGCCTTATTTATAATAGCCAGAAGCTGGAAAGAACTCAGATGCCCTTCAACAGAGGAATGGATACAGAAAATGTGGTACATCTACACAATGGAATACTACTCAGCCATCAAAAAACAATGACTTCATGAAATTCATAGGCAAATGGATGGAACTAGAAAATATCATCCTGAGTGAGGTAACCCAATCACAGAAAAGCACACATGGTATGCACTCATTGATAAGTGGATATTAGCCCAAATGCTCAAATTACCCAAGAGGCAATGCACGGACCACATGAAACTCAAGAAGGATGACCAAAGTGTGAATGCTTCACTCCTTCTTTAAAAAGGAAACAAAAATATCCATAGGAAGTGTTAGGGAGGCAAAGTTTAGAGCAGAGACTGAAGGAACGGCCATTCTGAGCCATTATATGGAAGCCCTTGGTCCTGCCAAGGTTGGACCCCCAGTGTAGGGGATTGTCCAGGTGGGGGAGGTGGTAAGGTGTGTGGTTCGGGGGGGAACACCCATATAGAAGGGGAGGAGGAGGGGTTAGGGGCCTGATAGACAGGAAATCGGGAAAAGGAATAACATTTGAAATGTAAATAAGAAATACCCAACTTAATAATAATGGAAAAAATGTAATTAAAAAAGGAAAAATATAATATTTCACATTAAAAAAAAAGTACTCCTGTAAGTAAACCTCACGTATTCTCCTTTCAGCACTAAATAACCTCAGTGGGTCTGTAACCTAGGATTAGGTGTAACAGTTTTGATGACCTGTCATTGGTTCTCTGTCTAGAGGCACTAGATGGTCACATCTCCCCAGGAAATGCACATGGCAGAAACTAGCTAGAGACCCTGAGCATGGAGCATCAGTGTTTCACAGTTTTGAAATTTAGGATAACCCCTCTCCCCCGACAAAGGAAGTGAGAGTAGAGGATTAGCTTTCTAAGATGCTGTGATCAGAGAGGCAGCCCCAAGGTCTATGTTATGAAGATTCTTCCTGGTAAGTCGGTGGGGGTCGTATTTACATAGTGATTCAAAACAGTAGCAGTGTTACTGTTATGGAACAGCAGCGGAACAACTGTACCTTTGGGGAATTGCTACAACATGAGGAACTGTGCAGCAAATGGAATGTTGAAAACCACTGCTCTAAGTCAAACACTCAATGCATGTGATGCTCAATGTGTTTTTATACATTTTGAGTAGGACACTTGTTAAGAACAAAAGTGGAATACTCACCTTTTCAGCAGCATAGATTTCCACATAAATAAACCCCATGATATTTTTATTAAGTCAGAAGCTGAACCTCAACATCTGAGACAAATTTGTTTTCACTTTCGTTTGGTTTCCATGCACAAAATACTCTTTCACCCTATGTGTATATGACGGGGGCGTGTCTTCTTACAGGAGCCACTGAATATTAAAATGCTTTCTTTAGAGCAGGACTCTGGATTTTAAACATTCTTGCTTTTCATTAAGTACTTTTGAAAGCTTGAGTTTCATGCTTGGAGCAAGACCTGGTTTCTCAGCCATTGTCATCGGTAGTATTTATAGATTTCACTAACAATTGTAAATAATCCATAGGGAGCCCTGGAAGTCAACCCATGGCCCCTCCTATCTCTGTCTTTCTATACTATCTTTCAGTTTTCCGAGGAAATTTTCAACTGCATTAAACAAGGACCAAACATTATACCTCTAGGAACTAGAAAAAGTACAAACCGATCCCAAAGGAAGTGGAAGGAAGGGGGGTGGGGAGTGGTGGCAAGTGTCAGAGCAGAAACAGATGAAACTGAGACTAGAAAAATATTGAAAAGAATGGACAGAAAACATGTTTTTAAAATTATTTTATTTAATTGTGAACTTTGGCCTTTAATGACCAAGTAATATAAAATGAGAAAAATTCTATTATTTGCAAATCTCTATAATATTTGATCAAACCCACCTCCCATCAGTCATTCTTTTCTTTTTTTACTTTTAAAATTCTGATGCCATTCATTGGCACAAAAATTACTCAGATTCAATGGTGTCTAGATGTCGTTCCATCATTCATTCTTAATCATCCAGTACTTTTCCTTCCCAACTTAGAGTAGGCACACTCATCTCTCTCTCTTTCTCTCTCCCTCTCCCCCTCCCCTCTCCTCCCTCCCCTTCCTCTCTCCTTCTCTCTCTCTCTCTCTCTCTCTCTCTCTCTCTCTCTCTCTCTCTCTCTCTCCCTCTGTGTACATGTGTGTGTCTCAAAATACTCAGTGTATTTACAGCTTTTATGTGCACAGGAGTGGGACCACCTGCTGGAGCATGATGGAATGCCTCTCAGGTCTCACATCTCTGAAGAGATCCAGTCACTCTCCCAGTAGCCACCAATTGTCAAGAACTTCTTAGGCAGGGTAGTAACTTCCTAAGGCTCTCCTGGGTCCATGCTGGGATTTTGGCTGGCATGATCTTGTGTAAACCTTTCGCTCATGCTAATCCAGCTGCTGTGTGTGTAACTGTATGGCCAAGACCAGTAAATAGTTTCTCTATAGCCATCTACTCCTTTAGACACTTCTAATATTTCTTCCTCAAAGTCTTTGAGTCTTGGGAGGAGTGGGTAGGATATGGATGTTCCAATCAGTGCTCGGTGCTCTGCATGTTGACTGAATGTGGTTCTCTGTATCACCTAATATCTGTTGAAAAGAGAAGCTTCTCTAATGAGGGCCAGGAGCTGTATTAATCTATGGGTAGAGTGATAATAACTTGGGGGAGGCAGTTAATTACTATGTCCATTCAGGTTCTCTTCTAGGGCTTATAACCTAGCCAGTCATGTTGTTTTGGCCCAGTTAATGATGTCAGGTATGGGTTCCATCTTGTGTAGAAGACTCTAAATCTAACTAGAAAGTAGTTAGTTATCCCTATAATAGCCATACTACTCTCAGTGGCCTATCTTTCCCGACCAATATCTTGAAAAATTCCCAGCAGGGTAAGATTACTGATGGCTTTTCTAACTTGTTTATAGAAATGAAAATAGTAGAGTAACTATTGAAAAGAGTATAGAAGTCACTCAAGTAATGAAAACTAAAGTTACCATATCATCTAGTGACTGTTTACTAATAATTTATGTCCCAAGGAAATAAGATTAATACATTAGAGATACATTTGCCTGATCATGATAACTGTAGCCAAAATATGGATCAACCTGGGCCTGTTGGTGAACAAATGGGTGAAAAGATGGATATATTGGAATGTACAAGAGTAGATTTGAAGCTGTCAGTTCAAAGACATCTGTGAAAAAATACATCCACTAATAGCTCCACTGAACCATCTTACCACGTATAAATATTTCAAAACATCATCAACATGATAATTAATAATGATAATAATTATATAATATATGATTATATAATTAGTATATAAAACCACCATTTTTGCTAATATCACTATGGATACTTTAAAGAGTAAGTGTTCATATGTGGGAAGGCTAGCAAATCATGGTTATAGATAAACATTTTCAAAAACTCTATGTTCTGCCTGAAAGTCAAAATTTATCCTTGGTGCAAACATTGTCAGATGTTCACTGGAACTGTAAACTTTCTCTCAAGAAATCTTTGGCAATGTTGTCCTTCGTATAAAACTTGTGCTTCATACAACAGAACTGCTAGTCCAGTTGCTGAATCATTTATGTGTTTTGATCTATCATTACCTTGGAATGGAGATGAGTACAGTGTGTACTCTCCATGTGCCACACAGAAGCTTAGACAGTGATACACTCCAAGGCTGAGATTTAAGCAGAGGCTCCTTGAAACAGCCCTGGCCTTTAATGTGATCTTCACAATGTAACTGTTCATACACAATGGGACCTTTGCCTTAATTCATGCCAAGAGGCAGCAGTTTGCTTACCACTGTTTTTGTACTATGGCACAAACATGTTATTCATGTGAAATTAGTGTTGACCTCATATGCTCCCTTGAGATGATCCCAAGAGTCCTCAGAGGTACATGATTCTCATTTTGAAAACTGCTACCTCAGGTGCCCTTGGGACCTTGTGCAAAGTAGTTGTTCCTATACTTGGTTGGTGAATCAATGTTTGATTATAACTCGGGTTTAGAAAGTCTTGTTTGAATTAACATCCAACCAGCCTCCTTTTGGTACCAAGTTATTAACCAGATATCTAAATTAGAATGGTTCGGAAAACAGAACCTTGAACAGAGGAAGTAGCTGTTCGAGGCAGCCCAAGTTTTATTCTCTGCTAATGACAAAATTGGCTTCTTTTTTGGTGCTACACTAAATAGACAGGGCCTCGTGTCTCAAAATTTGGGGAATGAACCCTGCCAGGGTGCTGCATACAACCTCATGCCTATCCAGAAGCTGCTTGGCTTGGCCAGGTCTGTGGCTGTGGTTAGACTGATTTAGAATCAGTTATATTTGGAATGGCATGGTAATCCTGTTTCCCCTCTTGTTGTGTGCCGTGTGGAATTTATCTCAGTGCCGAGTTCCCAAGTGCTTGGCAGGGAAGTGAGAAGTTCACAGGCCAATTTGCTTTCTTCTCCCCTAGGCAGTGGCCTCTCAACTTGATTTGTCTCTGAGGTATGTAAAAGAAGATCTTTCTGAAACCTCTTTGGAGTTCCTTCTTTATGCCTTTCTTCTGGAGAAACCCAAGAACAGATACTAATAAAGGTCTATGAAGAGCGGCAGTTAAAATCATGGGATGACATTTGTCCATAGCCTACTATTGACCTTCCTCATGATCCTGGTTAAGTTCAGCCACATCTCTAAAGATAGCCAAGTGGTGAGTCTGTGACCTTGCTCCATGGTTAAACTGAACACCACAGATGACTAGGAAAATGGTTTTCGTCTCCCAATATGTCTACATAAAAGATTCACATTAGCATTTGCTGTCTTAGGGACTTTTAAGGTATTAAGATTATATCAATCTTCCTCTAATAAGGAGTTATAGGACACATAACTTGGGCATTCAATACTAGGTGAAAAGAAAGTGTTATTACAAATGGAAAAATGATTATCGAGTTAGGAAGGAGAAAAAGTCAAAGAGTAGGATGGAGGGATTCTTACCGTTTTCCATTTTGTTTCATTTACTTCTTTGTACTGAATTTCATACTCCAGAATTATCCATCCCTTCAGAACATCAGCACTGGGTGGCGGCTGCCAACTCACTTGGATATCTCCACGGATCCCGGGCAAACTGATGTTTAGTAAAGTCCAGTTGAGGCCAATAGGCGGATCAGGTTGCACTGTGAATTCAATGGAGAATTAGTCCCCAGAGAAACACTCTTGACAGTGACAATCTGCTTCTTTCAGAGGCCAAATTGCTTCATTCGTTTTGACCACACTCCTAATTCTTCCAATCACCCACATCACTAGAACTCTACTTCATAGCAGAGTAACATTTTTTTCCATCTTTATTAACTTGAGTATGTCTTATTTACATTTCGATTGTTATTCCCCTTCCCGGTTTCTGGGCCAACATCCCCCAGCCCCTTCCTGTCCCCTTCTATATGGGTGTTCCCTCCCCATCCTCCCCATTACTGCCTCCCCCAACAATCACGTTCACTGGGGGTTCAGTCTTAGCAGGACAAGGCTTCCCCTTCCACTGGTGCTCTTACTAGGCTATTCATTTGCTACCCTATGAGGTCAGAGTCCAGGGTCAGTCCATGTAGTAGTCTTTGGGTAGTGGCTTAGTCCCTCGAAGCTCCAGAGTAACATTTTTTATATAAGAATGTTTCATTTAAAAATATTTATAAAAGCTCCTCTAATTCCCCTTTGAGTCTCAAATCGGAAACTATTGGAAGAGTTGTTGTGCTACAGATTTGTTTTAACTCTGATAGGATTATTGTTTTAGGATTTTGGCACACTCACATATGCACACAAACACAAGCCAACAAACAGATAAACAAAAAAAAAAATCAAAAACTGAAGAGGAGAATTAGGAAGACTTCACTTTTTAAATATGGCCCATTACAGGAAGCAGAGGATTTCCCTTCCAAACTGTGTGTGACCTGAGGAAGGACCTTGCCTTATACGTCTCTGTGTCACTACAGTTCAGTCCCATGAGCCCTCTGCCCCTGCTTTGCCTTCTTCCTAGCCATCCTAAGAAGGCATTATGCTGCTATCTTGAGTTAGTGATGATTCAGTGCCTTCTCTATTTGCTTAACTGAAAGTGAGCAATTTGAAATTGCGTTTTGCTCAGTTTCTGTCAGTAATCCCCATTCTATTCTTACATATACCTCTGCATTCTTATGAGGACCATAAAGACTAGAGTTTCATAAAGGATGGTAAAGACAAGTGTAGATTCCAAAGCTAGGGCTTATATCTAAATTTTGCCATGTCTCAAGCAAAGTGTTGCTGGATAGGGCTTATTACCAAACCTTTTGAAATGACTTGAAGATACAGAATTAAAATTTAATTTATTTCTTAACATATGTACATAGCTACTTAGAAGATTTGGATTCCTCGAATTAACCAGAGAGAAGCCTACAAATACATGTTATAAGGAACTTTTTTTTTTGAGACAAAGAGAAACTTTTGCATTGACCCAGAGTGGATACATACTTATAAGGAGCCTTTATTAACACAAAGAGAAGTTCTTGCACTGATCCAGAGTGGGCACATATACACATATAATGGAAGGGTATGTTATGGCCACTGTCACATAAACCTTTTTTTTTTTTTAAGAAATAAGAAAGACTTTCCTTATTTAAAAATATTAATTACACATACACATGAATACATTTCAGAAATTAAACTTGAAGGGTATTCAAGTGACATAGTCCTATACAACAACAGTATTACTTTGTCCTGGCTTTGTTAAGAACTGAGGAATAACCACAAGCTTAACTTTTTAAGTGACTAGTTTTGAATGTGTATTTGCATTTCAATTAACTTTTTAAAGTTAGCATAGAAAGTAGTGCATACATTATAACATTTCCCCATGTACATATTAATTTACATTGCTTTTATTCATCTCACTCTTTCATTGGGTTCCTTCTCTTCCTAGAGCTTCCATTTGCTAGCTCCCCCCCTCCGTGAACATAGTCTCTACTTCTGTTTTCATGTTCCACTGTCTTCTCTTTGTCCTCCCCCCACAAGATACTCTCCTGTTCTTTTATGATCCCCTTTCTAACTCCATGAGAATCTCTTTCCTCATACTTTTAAGTTTATTTTTTATTTTGTGTGTTTGAGTGTTTATCTGCATGTACACATACATTCATGTGTACGGATGCCTGCAGAGGCCAGAAGAAGGCATTGGAACCCCACCCCCACCCCACTCTCCTTTGTCCCAGTAACCTTTCCTTTCCACTACTTCTGGTGGGTGATGGGCTAAAAAGAAGTTAAAGCATTTAACTACACTTATTAAGGTAGGTTTTGGAAATTATAAGCCTACAAGCCTTAGCTGACGATTTCTCTTCAATATTTAAAAGAACTTGAAACAATATATGCAGAAAAAGTTTCTGGTCTTCGTGCCCAACATCTAGCTGCTCCTCTTTCGTCTTCTATCTTTCTCAGTGGTGACCTTACCCTTCCAATTACTCCACATAAAATCCATATTCTCTTATCTTTTTGTCAGGACCACATGTTCTGTCAGCTTCTCTTTGAAAATACAATTATCCCTTTTCACCTGTGCTAGCGCCTTCCCTGTTCCCCTCCTCAGATCTTGTCCCTTTTCTTCCAGTCTTAATCTCCACACAACCCACAGACACGGTATCCTCTTACCTTTTAAGTTAGCGCATCACAGCAATCACCATCCTAGCTTTTCTATCTCGCTCCAAGGGGAAGCCATTATAAGAGCCTGAAAACGACTCTCAAATCTTGTCTCTTCCCACCCCTCTCCCTCCCCAGTCTGTCCAGGTCCTCTGCTGCCTTCTGCTTCATTCACAGGCATGTTTATACCTCCGAGTGGTCACCTTTGCCTTCCCGCTGAAATGCTTTTCTGTCAGAAACTAACATGAGTGTTCTTTTCTCTGCTGTACCTATCGTCAGTGAAACCAATCCAGGTGACTTGACCCTACACTGCAGCCTCTCCCACACCCTGGTGCTTTTGCTCTGCATTTCTCTGAGGAACTGGCCCTTTGCACCCTTACTGGGATTTAATACTACCGGGTAAACATTTTCTTTTGCAGCACATGGAACACAGCCTGGCCCAAAGGTAAGGACATGATATTTGCTGAATGAACTGAATGAACGGCAAACATTTAACTAATCTATGATTTCATCTAAATCTAAAGAACAGCCCTGTGAAGGACAATACAGTACATGAGAAAACTGTGGGTTCAGACCTCTGGAATCTTTTCTCAGAACGTACCAGAGTCACCATAGACTGAATTTTTACCCGGTTCCTCTTCCCTCCTCTGTGCTACTATTGTGACTCTTTTAGTCATTTTTCATGTGACTATCAAAATCTTCTAATGACTCTAGTTTGTCCCTACTTCAATCTATCACCACAAATAGCTAAGTCAATTTCTTTAAGACACTAACAGCATAGTGGTGATAGGTTAAAATCATAACGTACTGTCTTATTTTACCTTGATGTCATCATTTAACAGTTCTGAGTCTCAGTGGCATTATCTGTTTAATGGGGTTTATAATAGAGCCTATCTCTTACAACCATTATATGAGACATAAATTCTCTGGGTTAGTTAGTTCCTTATTTAAATACATGCAAATATAACTTTTGGCAGTGAGATCAAGTCCCCCTCCCTCCCCAAGGGGCTGTTAGGTCTATGCAACTGCTGTTGAGCCCTTAAACTTTTATTTTCTTTTGCAACCATTAGAACTGAGTAGTTTCTAGGTCTGTGACTCTTGGTAACTCTCATTCACCCTTTATGAGGGAACTGAACTGTTACAGTTCCATTCAGCTGGTTTTTCTTCATCTTACGGGGATAGCAGGTCATTTATACATTTGACCACTGCCTTGTTTTTAGGCATCCAAACACCTCAAGTCCAGGACCTGCCATACTGTGTTATGGTACATTGTCCTGCAATTAGTTTTGAACTTCCCAATCCTGCTACTTGACTGCATCATGTATAGTCAACATGCGTGAAGGAGCTCAGTCAGAGACAGATAAAGGCTTGCTACAGATAGGGGTGGGGACAAAGCATGGATCTTAAACCAGTGTCCTTACAACTGATCCACCCTCTCCCTCTCCTGGCCTCAGCTCTGCAGCTGGGAGGAGGTTATTAAATAAGTGGCCTCTGGAACCCAGGAGACGATCTTTTCTGCTTCTTATGGTTTTCTCAATCCTCTCTCTGGAAGGTAGACTCCCAGGTTTTGCTGGTTTCTGTCTGCAGCTGTCAGCCACATCCCCCACTGTCTTTGAGGCTATTGCTGCCCAAGAAATAGCATTTTTCTGAGAGAAGGGACAGTTCATGTGAGAAAAATATGGGCTCTTGTGGATAGACTTTAAAGCACTCAGGTCAGCTACTGAAAATCCTTTGTTGCTTCCCTGCCCTCTGCTGTTTATACAATTATGCTGTAAACACGGATATCCCAGTTATGGATATTTGTCTCAGTTCCTCTTTATGTCCATAGGATGGGAAATAAATCATCCACATGGCTCTCTGACTTGTTTCCGTTAATGTTTGTTTGAGGTCCTATAAACACGACTTTGACCTGATTGTGGTTGCTTGCTAAATTTTGTTTTGTGGCTATAGTTGTTTTGTTTTGTGATCAAGAAAATCTAGGCTATGATTTTATCATTTTGCCTGATTGGATGTAAGCGCAGCATGTGCATACCTGATATCACAGAGGTTAGAAGGTTCCTGCAACCGAGTTACAGAGAGTCGTGAACCACCATCTGGATGATGGTCCTTTGGCAAAGCAGCCAGTGCTCTTAACTTTGGAACCATCTCTCAGGCCCTGATTCATTTCTTCATAACATCTAGTACCAGGTGTCTACTTTTTAAACTTGGAACGTTTATTTATTTTATTTGTATTGGTATTTTGTCTGCATGCGTGCCTGTGCACTGTGTGTTTTATGTTTGGAGACCAGAAGAAGGTGTCAGATCCCCTTACATTTAAGATGGTTGGTAGTTGCTATGTAGGTTGTGGGAAACAATTCTGGGTCCTTTGAAGAGTATCCAATGCTCTTAGGCACTGAGTGTCTCTCTAGTCCGATTGCCAGGCTTCCTTAAGTTAGAATCAAGTTGACTGTTTTTCTAGACTATATTCCTTTAGACCCCTGTGAGACAGACTCCATGTTCCTAGAACCACAAAGTCTTTCTACTTGATTATACTTGGAAGTTGGGGCTTCCTTAAAACTTAGTCTAAAGTCTGTCAAGTGAAACAAATCCACGACTTACCTATTTCATCAACAGTGAAACACTTTTCGTCCAACAAATCACCATTTGTAGTAAGCTTAATGCAGTAGGGTATCCAAATGGAGGTATAGGATGAGTTGAAGTAACAGCTGTTTGCTCCAGCAGAGACATAATCAGGGCATTCTTTCCATTCCGGGGTCCATTCATGAGCAATTCTGATATGGAGGGTAAAAAAAGATTAATCATTCCACAAAATATGCCATAGCTTTAGTCAAAGTAAGGTATCCGGCAGCCAGATCCAGTAAGCTAAGACACAAATATCTTACAACATAGAAATTAACATTTCAGTAGTACCATTCTTTAGAAACATCACATCTATAGACAGTGTTATTAGAATCCGAATATTGTCAGGAGCTTATTGCTACTTCTGTCTAAAATGAAAACATCTGTTTATTGAGTGTATGTGCTGTGAGTTCCCAGCTGGTGGACCCAATAATTCCTCAGTGACATAGTTACTGGATTAACCATTGATGGAATCATAATTTGATGGCATTATTGGGAGTGGTAGAAAACAGAAGGCAGGCTGACTGGAGGAAGCAGGCACTTGAGGGTGTGACTTTGGGAAGTGTTATCTCCTTCCTAGCCCCTCCCCCTGACGGGCTCTCTTCTTCCTTGACAGTATAAACTGAGTAACCAGATTTGCACATGTGACTACCACTGCTATTTTCTGCCTTCCACAGGCCCATAGCAGCATATTCAGGCTGGGCCCATAGCAGCATATTCAGGCTGCCATGGACTGCGCCCTCTGTGACGTGGGGTAAAGTAAACCCTTCCTCCTTTAAATTGTTTCTCTCATGTGATGAGTGATAAACACAGGTGGGATAATTCATTCTCTCTTTGTTTTATTTACTAGCCTGGTTCAGGTGAGAGGAGGGTTAGTGTTGAGGAGTATAAAAAGCCATGCATGGTACCTTTGGTTAAGAAAGAAGGCTAAAATAGGGGCCTGCTAGATGCTTCAGTCAGTAAAATGAATGCTGTGCAAACACGGGGACCTGAATTTGATCCCAAGAATCCATGAGAAGGCTGGGTGAGTGCAAATGGAATCCCAGTGTTTGGGAGGTAAACAGGAGTACCCCTCCAGCTTGCTTAGCCAGCCAGGCTAGCCGGTGGGGCAAGGCTCCAGGTCCATTGAGAGTCTCTATCTTAGAAATTAAGAGGTGGCAAGCAACGAAAGAAGACATCAGACAACCTTGGCTTTCTAGACCACACATCTAAACATACATCTGTGCACAAACATGTACTTACATAAACATATACAAACACACAAATCTGTGCACACATATGAACATGTACAGGTAAGACAGATGGACAGACAGAAAGGCACACACACACACACACACACACACACACACACAAACTCAGTGACAGGAAATGACTCTGTGCAGGCACAGGGGCTGGGTCTGGCAAGCCATATGGATTTTTGAGAGTTTCCCACTGTCGGGTTGTGCTGGCAGCACTGGGCAATAAGAACACAGGCTGTGGGGAGGGCAGGAGGAATGAAAATCACTGAAGTCAGCCGCATTTACATTTCCTTCTTAACAGCTGCTTCTCAGGCTGGTTATTTGGTACAGGACTTATGTAGAACCAGGGGCCATTGAGACAGCTGCCCGTCAGCTGTTTGAATGCACTTGTGATTAAAACAGGAGAGGATTCAGAATCGGAGACGGCAGTGAACTGTTGCTTAAATTCTGGTTGAGGTTCTTAAATCCTTGGGAGATTCTTCTATTACAGGGAAAGTAAGTGGAGAAAAGCAAAGGGAAAGGTGAAGTGTTTGTGCATGCTCGTGCACTGCAGTGTGACAGTGAATGGTCAGAGACAGGCCACTCACTGAATGGTAGCATTTTTGTTTCATTTGACATTCACGCTAAGTGTGAATTAAAAAGTTCTACCAAAATTGTCCAGAACATTGGGCATTCAGCAATACCAGAGGAGATATTAAATGTACCTTACGTAAATAATTGTATCAGTTTTAAAAAGTACGACTTGAGACGGTGCAAAGGTTCAGGGTAGCTAGGTCTGTGCTATTATAAGGAACCACCAGGTTCTGCTGTGCTTCACAGTGTCTGTGAGGTTTTCTGACATTTGGCAATGTAAGTAGCTCTGCTCCCCAGGGCTTGTGTGCAAAACCTGGGTTAGGATTTCTAAATCCATTAGCTCCACTCTTAACACTCTTAATCTCAGATTCATACTCTCTCTCTCTCTCTCTCTCTCTCTCTCTCTCTCTCTCTCTCTCTCTCTCTCTCTCTCTCTTTTTCTCTCCTTGAACTCAGAGATCTACTTACTTCTGCCTTCCGAGTGCTGGGACTAAATGCCTACTACCATACCTGGCTAAAATGGATATCTTAAGTTAGTAAATCTCGGTGAAAACCCAAATAACCTCATGAAGTCACCTGTCTCCCCTGTGTTCTTTCTATACAAGACATAAGATGATCTAAGGAAGCTACTTTCTCCTTCTTCTGAATCCTCAAAATGAAGTTCTTTTGATTTGCCACAAGACTACCTTGTGACAGGAATAAAGACCATAAGAGATTTCATTAAAAATAGTAAAAGCAGTGTTTCTCTCTAAAGGTTTGGATTGGAGTAAAAATAAAGAACAGAGAAGTCATGAAAGTAAAACCAGATTCCAGGCCCACAAACATTAAATAATTCCAACTAAGGGATGCCAATTGTTAACCACCATGACCGGCTCCTTCCATCAAAAGCTGCTGGGTCCCCTAAACCCATCGGCCATACATACATCGCACCTCTGTCTGGCATAAACTTCAGGGATGGACATAACCAATCAACCTCCTCTAACAAAAAGGAGACAGATTAGTCATCACCCTATGCCCAAACGAACCAGGTCTCAATACGATATTATTTTTAGTTAAAATAAATGGTAAGAAGAGTGAAACAGTGAGGCTGATGTTGATGGGCTCCAGTTGGCTCCCAGGAAGCCTTTCCCAAAGCTCCACCACACTGCAGATCCTCTTTCTGCCATAGCTCTGCTTTGCATTCAAGCCCAGTTGCCTTCAAGTGTGGAGGTTGGATTTGGCAGGATCTCAATCACAGGGCTTCAGAGACTGCTCTGAAACAGCTGCTTTCTTAAGCTGTGCCATCTCCTGGGCCAGCTTACCTGGCTGAGATTGGGATCCAAGGAGAACACACGCAGGCCTGTGCCCTTCTGTCGTGTTGACAGCCCACCCTGCTTAGATTCATGTACGCTTTGGATTCCAAGAACAGCCCAGTCACACTACCACATCTTCTGGTTCTCTCTGCGTCCACAGACTCTAAGTGTTGGAGTAAAGCCTGCTGTCCTGTTGTGGGTGAGGGACGAGAGGCATGATTTCTACAGTTTTAGGAGCTGCCTAGGAATGAACTCTCAGAAGCACTAACAAGAGTGGGAAGCCCCCCTCTGGGCCTTCGCCGCTGTGTAAGTGGGCGCTGAGAGCCCATCAGTACAGCCCCATTCTGAGAGACTAACCCTTGATTTTACACTCGATTCTCAGACAAACAGGGCTGAGGGTTTTTGTGGGTTTGGCTAGAGTATTCAAAGTATTTATGTTTTTTTGTAGAGAAAATACAAACTTCTGATTTGCGGAGTTTGGTTTGGCACTCGGTCATGAGTTTGCTTGTGTTCATGGTATTTAGGGAGGTGGGAATATTTTTCTCCTGGGAGTCTAGGTTCCACTAGGGCTAAAATGGGATGGTCTTTTGCATATGTCTGAGATTTTCTTTTCCCCCTGGTCACACTTGCAGCAGACTTCTTGTTAGTTCCCAGGGTGAGTGTAGACTGGGGGTGCTGGGAAAATTGGGATGTGAGGAGGAGACACAGTTACTGTGGCTCTGTGGAAGAAAGTAAGAGACAAGGATGTTTGTGAGGGCTTCGTGTCTCTGGATTTTTCCTTTGCCTCACAGCTAGGCTAGGTGACTGCTAGGAGGGAGAAAAATCATTTTCCTGGAGTGGAACTGGTTCAAGATATCATCCCAGTGCTACTTGGATTGGTTTGGTCAATGGTGCCTGTATTGAAAAACTCTCGGACTGGAGAGATGGCTTAGCGGTTAAGAGCACTGACTGTTCTTCCAGAGGTCCTGAGTTCAATTCCCAGCAACCACATGGTGGCTCACAACCATCTGTAATGGGATCTGATGTCCTCTTCTGGTGTGTCTGAAGAGAGCAAGAGTTATACTCATACATAAAATAAAAAAACAAATCTTGGAAAAATAACTTAAAAACAACCAGAAAAACAAAAACAAAAACAAAACATCCCCTCTCATTTGTTTTGATGGCTCTAAGTTTTCTGAGCTACTGAAGCAAGATGGCATCTAGTGAGTTTCTCTCTCTTTTCATTTTGGAAAGAACAGAATCAATTCATACATATTCAAAAGTGTTCCTAAACTCCTTAGCTTTGCATCTTAGTGAATATCTGTCTGTCTGTTTGTCTGCCTGCCTCTACTTTATTGGCCCATAGCTCTTTACAGTATCAACCTCAAGGTAAATAAGTGTTGTTTGGTGCCAATCTAACTCATTTCTGTGTGCCTTTGGCAGGGGCTATGTGTGTGATGTCATTCCTATTTAGAAGGTGCATAGGGCCAGTCTTTGTTGTTCACTTAAAGTTTTTGTTGTCTGTAAATTAAACACCTAGGCAGGAATTAGAAAGTCCTTATAGTCTAATAGTAACCATAAATAGTAAGGAATTACTTTTTATAGCTCAGGAATCTGGATCCTATATCATTATTGTTTTAAATTATTATCATATACTAAGAAAATTCTGCTTATTGATGGATTGATTAACTGTGTACTTACTATGCAGAACGCACTGTGTCAGGAATTTTTCTAACAAAAATCCTCTTAATAAGTCTATTATATTACTCCCAGAAGTGAGGAAGCTTAGCTTAATTAATTTGCTGGATGTTACTTGGTGAGCAAAGACTGAAGCCAGGACATACTGAAGGAGGCTAGCTCAGACTAACAGCCCTTACATCTTCCTTCCCTTCCCTACCATCTATGAAGTGGAACACATCATTCTCAGATCCTTGGATGAGAGTCTAAGACAAAAGGTCCCCACTAACCATGCAGCTGGTTGTTGGCCTTCCCTGGAGGTTTGTGTAGGAAAGAAAGGCAAGAGAGTGTTTACCATCTTAAAAGGTGAAGTTTTGTTCTATAGCACAGTAGGGTAATAATAGTTGACAACAATTATGTATTTCAAAGTATCTAGAAGAGAGGATTTTGGATGGCCCTGGCACAAAGAAATGGTGACTGCCTCCAATTGGATACACCAATTGTCCTGGTTTGAAAATTATACATCATATAGATGTATTAAAATATCACAGAGTATCCCATAAATTATGCTGATACTGCACAGCAACAGTAGAGGGAGAGGAAATGAGGACACGGCCAGGAAATGAAACTTAATGACTGGGTGAGAACCGTGTTTCCAGATGTTTGTTTTCCTCACCGAGTGTCATTCCAAATGACACGGATAAAAATGCAAGAGCAAGTTCCCTCACTCAGTGTAATTAATTAATTTAAGACATAGGCCTATTCTTATAGAGAAACCAAGTAATGGAGGCTCTTAAAACACATTGTTTGAAAAACACAAAGTAAGATTCAGTGGTCTTCCCTGACTACAAGCATTGGTACAGTCTCTGAGTAGCCCTCTGAGGAGCCTCCTTCACATGTCACTGTCCCACGTTTCATCTCATACCACCTGTACAGGCTCTTCTGATTCTCAAACAGGCCAACATGGCCACCGGGATATTGCACCTGCAATTTTCTTTGCCTCTAGTGTCTTTCCCTCATATATTTACACAGTTTTTCTCACTCATTTCTTTTCCGCAATTTAGCACACTGCCTGAGAGAGGTCCCTGAGGCCTCAGCTCAAACATCACTCAGGCCTCTGCCCACATCCACATATGCACACATGCTCTCACTCAGAACTCCAAACTCTCCACACATTCTGCACGGACAAATCAGTAGAGAAAAAAGTCAGAGGGGCTCGAAGCCTTCACCTTCTAGCATAGTATAGCTGAATAGATCCTGGGATCTTTAAAGTATGATCATCCCCTTCTGTCCAGTAGCACGAAAAGGTCTCCAGTTCAGGGGAACGACACTTGGTGAATCGAGGCTTTCCAGAGGAACCTGCAGGATAAGGAGAGAAGGCATACATGGAATCAGGAGGGTCATGTGACATTCCCATGAAACACACTGTTGAAGTATGTAAAGCAGGAACTACAGAGATAAAGCCAGTCTCTCTGGGAGGTGATGCTAACATTTGGAGAAGCTGTCTTCCTGGCTCACCATCTCACCATCTATTCCTTGCTATTGTCAGTCATCAATTCTGAAGCCAAACAGTCATGGCTTCATTTCCTGTATTATTCCTTAGGGCCTGTTTAAGTGGGAAGGATATGGGGGCAGGTAGTTCATTTGAAGGGCATGTGTAGGACTAGAAGTGTGATAACAGGTAGAGAGCAGAAAGGTCCTAAGGAATAATGCTTCAACCTAAAGGTGGTATTGTTTAACATCTATATATAGCATCCCAGAAAAGAATGTTGCAATTCAAAAGAGAGGTCAACCTTTGTCCCCTAGATTAACTCCCACAAATGAATGTTGGAACTGAAGATGTCTCATGTTCTGAAGAAACTTTAGAATTAATGCTGCTCGTACTCAGAGATCTTGACAGAGCATTGGTTCTCATCTGCATTTCTTCTTTGGAGGCTTTGTACATATACATACATAAGAGTGTGTTCAGTATCATGTATGCATGTGTGTGCATGTGTGTGTGTGTGTGTGTGTGTGTGTGTGTGTGTGTGTAGGCCAGAGGTTGCCTTCCTTTCTGGTTCTTAACTCATGTTTTAGATAGGGTCTCTCTCTGAGTAAGGAGCTTGCCATTCAGGTAGGTTGACTGACCAGTAAGTCCTGGGAATCCGCTTGTCTGCCTCCCAGCCCCAGGATTAAATATATGTACCACAGGTCTGAGTTTTATTTGTATGCTGGGGATCCAAACTCTAAACTTCATGTCTCATGCTTTAACTAGTTGGCCATCTCCTCAGATCGCAAAGTTTTCATTTTAAACACGGAGGTTCTAAGATATGACCTTGGGAGAGAGATGGAGGACAAGTTGAGGCAGGGGCAGGAGGAGCTAGAGGCCTGGAGGGCTACACTGTACACGTGCATGGGTATTTTAAAAGGAGTAAAAAGAGAAACAAAAGACAAGGGTTCCAAGCATGTAACACATGAAATGTTGAGGAATTTGAAAGCTGGAATTGAGCTCAGGCTTCCTCTCTGTTGGCTATCTTTCTTAATTTTAGAAAGTGCTAGACTTGTTGCTGGGGGAGAGAAGGCGTCAACACTCTTAACCAGCTATGATCTCTATGAACCTCCACACCTGTTAGGCAAGACGGACCCACTGTTGTGATATTGGCATGACAGTCAGGAAGTGATCAGATGCCCTCTAGGTTTGAGACTCACTTTATGGGAACGAATTCATACCCAATCAAAATCCTATGACCGAGGATGGCTTAGGCCTTTCTATTGTAGCTAAACTGATATGCTGCCAAGTTACCTTCTGAATATTTGTGTTTATGCCCATAGAGTAATGTTACTCTTAGCTTTAATCTTAAACTTCTTTTTGCAATGGATAGTAGTGAATGCCAAGACTTATGACCGCTTCTGGTGCTGAGAGTGAATGGTAGTTGACTGCCAAACCCTGAATAGGACATTTATAGAATCATTAGGGGATAATGTGGAAGAGGGGGCAGAAAGAATTTAAAGCCAGAAGATAGAATGGATGAACAATGTTATCTTCTGGGCATGACATAGTCATTGACATTATCATCTTCCAGTAGATGAAGTTTCCACCACTGAACCTGCACAAAACTGGGCCTGCCATCAGTCATCCTGGACCACAGAGGGACTCATGAGGTCCTACCCTATCCTATCCCTCAGGAACTATTAACTACTGTTAGATTCGGAGGGAAGGGCAGTCATAATCTTCAGCTATGTACTTATGAGTCAGCCCACCAGGATCTGATAAATATTTCTAAACCATGGTCACACAGATGGCCTTGGTAAAACTCAACAGATCACAAAACGAAAACAGATTCTTACAGGAATGTGAGAAAGGCACTTGTAAGGCAGAGCAGAGTTGACAGGGGCTAGGATAGGATAGAAGAGAGTGGGCAGGGGATGAGCATAATAAGAATGCATTATGTACATATGTGCTGGATAGTTTTATGTCAACTTGTCGCAAGCTAGAGTTATCTGAAAGGAGAGAACTTCAATTAAGAAAATAATTCCATAAGGCCAGGCTGTAAGGTATTTGTTTAATTAGCAGTTGATGGGGGAGAGTCCATGGGTGGGGCTTTCCCTGGGCTGGTGGTCCTGGTTTTGATTTGTAAGCTTGCTGAGCAATCTAGTAAGTGGCACCCCTCCATGGCCTCTGTATCAGCTCCTGCCTTCTGCCCTGTTGAGTTCCTGTTTTGCTTTCCTTTGATGATGAACAGTGATATAGAAATATAAGTTACATCCTTTCCAAGTTGCTTTGGTCATGGTATTTCTTTATAGCAATAGTAACCCTAACTAAGACAATATTTATGAAATTGTCAAAGAGCAAATATAATTAAAATAAAGAAAAATAAAATATAATTAAAATAAAATAAAAGACATTGCCTAATATGTCTTTTCTCAGAGAAAATTATAAAAGAATAATCACTGATTTCTGCTAAGTTTATTTTCTGGTCAATTAGGATAAAGCTCATTCTAGCTAATATAATTAAATAATTAATATCTAAAGTAAGAGGTTATGGCATAATTGGAGCCCTCAGTCAGGGATGTGAACTAGTGTAGCCATTGTGGAAAACCGGTTTTGTGGCTTTTCAAAAAATAAATACAAGGTTGGACATAGTGATACATAGTTGTAATCCCAACGCTTGGGAGACTGAAGAATGATGTGAGTTTGAGGCTAGCCATCACTGTGTAATGAGTCTCTATCTTAAGGCTATATATAGATTTACTATATGACCTAGTAATACTGCTCCTAGATATATTATGTTCAAAAATCGGAAAACACATTCATACAAAAATAGGTACAAGAATGCCCATAGGGTAATGGCATATAACAGCGTCAAGAGTGGGAACAACCCAAATGTCTATCAACTGATGAGTGAAAAAGGAATCCATGGTATGGTCACATAGATAATGTTACTAAGTGACATAAAGGAATAAAATAATGATATATGGTACAACAACATAGATGAAGCCTTTGTGAAAGGATTCAGGCACAGAAGATTATATAACTAGTAAGTGTTAAAAATACTCAAATTCATAGACAAAAGATGAATGGTTACTAGTGAGTGAGGCAAGTGGGGAATTGGGGCTGACTGCTCAGAGGGTATAAGATTCTTTGATGAAGTAGTGGAAAGAGTCCAGAATTAGAAAGCAATGTTGGTTACACAAAGCTCAGCATGAAGTAAAATCTATTCTTCTTAAGAAAATACCGATTTAAACATTCTCTCTGCATTTATAAGATAAAAAATAATTCTACATTAAGAATATTAACAATTATGAAAACTGTTGATAATTTATCAAAAACACTTTTACGGGGACTTTTTGCCTTTCCTCAGAGTATGTGCTCTTCTTGGATGAAATTTAGCAAGAAGATTGTCATTTTGGTATTTTAAATTTGTAAGCAAATTTAAATTCCTTTATATTTTATTCCACTTTGACACGGAAATATTTTTTCCCTCACACTGAAAATGGCAGATCTATCAGGAAGACCCACCTCACATATCGATGCATTGCAAAGATTTAAGTTTTAAAGTTCAGTCCTCAGGTATCACTTGAGCTTTTGACAACCATGTCAATTCTTCTGCTTTAGTAAAACTTCACCACGCCATTCATTCACCTCTCTGCAGGTATCACTCTCCATTGGAGCTTGCTAAATGCTTCAAAAGCTGGTGACTTCGATTTTCTTACTTCTCATGTGATATTTCCAAGAAAATTTCAAGACTTGTAAATAAGTTTTATGTTATCGTCCCATTCTTAGCTCTACTTTTTTGTTTGTTTGTTTAAAGGCTCATACATTCCTAAATTTGACTAATGTTGGTAGCAAAGAAAGTACCTGTTTTGCTCTGAATCTGACTGTTTCTCATTTTAATACCAAAGTGTGTAAATTATATAGTCCAAGTCCCCTGTGTGAATATATCGAGTATGTCGCCAACTTGACAACTGTGGCATTTACTTTGATTATGAGATCGAACAGCTTCTTCTTATGGCACCTGATGTGTTGCTATGATATCTTATCATCTGTTTGTAAAGTCAGTCTGTTGAAATAGCCAGCAAAAATACAGTTATTTTCCTAAAAATCATATTCAAAATATGTAATGCAGTAAGTTAAAGCAAAGTTCACTAACTATAACTTGAAATTCCTTGGTATCTTCTATTGGATAGTCACCTTTGTAATTCTAAAGCCATTACTATTAATTTGGGCCTCCACTGTCCTGGGATCAGAATTCTATATTTCACTGCACAATGCCCCCCTCAAAAAACCCAACGAAACAAACAAACGAACAAACAAACAAACAAAAAAAACCCACTGCTTGATCCTTTGGCTATATGAAAAACTCCTCAGTGGGATTTAGCTGAAGCAATTCTACATGGGGCTATCAGGTCCTTTGAAATTCAAATTCCTGGTAAAGAATCCACAGACAGAAATAATACTTCACCTCTGAATTTATTGAAGAATGAAAACAAATATTGATGTTGATGTTCCATCCATTAAAATTCTATTTAGTTGGTAATTTATGGGTCAATGATTTGTTTGTGTACTGGACTTTTAAATGTTCCCCAGTGGCTTTCATAAGTAGCATTTGATGGTTAATTTAGGAACACTAGGTCACATCACAATTTTCTTTCTGAGAGTCAGCAGGCATTCTGTTTGCTACCTTTCATTGGAGGGTCTTGTCTTGATGTCACATGTTAAGTTGTTAGACAGGAACAGCAGGAGAAAGAAGTGTTAGAATGTTACAGTGCAAGCCTGATAGTAAAGCCTGCTCTCCTGAGAGACACAGCAAGAATACAACAAATACAGAGGCTAATGCCAGCAGCAAACCACTGAACTGAGAACAGGACCCCCGTTGAAGGAATCAGAGAAAGAACTGGAAGAGCTTGAAGGGGCTCGAGACCCCATATGAACAACAATGCCAAGCAACCAGAGCTTCCAGGGACTAAGCCACTACCTAAAAGACTATATGGACTGACCCTGGACTCTGACCTCATAGGTAGCAATGAATATCCTAGTAAGAGCACCAGTGGAAGGGGAAGCCCTGGGTCCTGCTAAGACTGAACATGATTGTTGGGGGGAGAGCGGCAATGGGGGGAGGATGGGGAGGGGAACACCCATAAAGAAGGGGAGGGGGAGGGATTAGGGGGATGTTGGCCCGTAAACTGGGAAAGGGATAACACTCGAAATGTAAATAAGAAATACTCAAGTTAAAAAAAAATAAAATAAAAAAAATAAATTAAAAAAAAAAAAGATAGTACCTTTGGCTAAAATCAAGTTGATGTCACTGAAAACTTGGAATCTGAAGTCAGAGGAAGCCTTATTGCCAGAGGAAAGTAGTGGCCAAATGAGTTCTGACTCTGTCATTTTGTTGAGGACATTAATTCTGAATGACAATATATCAGAAATCATTTCAAACCTTGCTTGGAGAGGCTGTAGTCCTCTATGGGAACCCAAAGGGCAGAAGTATCACTAGGTCTGGCTGTCATGTGATGGGAACTCCCTCATGGCTCATCTTTCTCTTTTAAAAAAAATATTGAAAATAGATTCTTTTCTCATACAATAGATTCCAACTACGGGTTTCCCTCCCTCTACTCCTCCTGGATCCCCCTCATCTTCCTTCTGCCTCAGATCCACTCCCCCTCCATTTCCTCTTCAGAAAAGAGCAGGCCTCCAAGAGACAACAGCAAAACAGGACAAAACAAGATGACAATAAGACAAGGCAAAAAGCCCTCATATCAAGACTAGACAAGGCAACCCAATAGGAGGAAAAGAGTCCCAAGAACAGGCAAAATAGTCAGAGATAAAGTTCCAAATACAAGAAGCACACTTTTGTAATGAGCACATGTGATGTTTATGTCAGCGCAATTTACTATCACCTGGAAAGGGTCTTGTTTTTTTAAATTTTTTATTATATATTTCTTTACTTACATTTCAAAGGTTATTTCCCTTCCCGGTTTCCTGTCCATAAGCCCCCATTCCCTCCCGTCCCTCTCCCCATATGGGTATTCCCTCTATACATCCCCCTTATTGCACTTCCCCATACTCCCCTGCACTGGGAGTCCAACCTTGGCAAGACCAAGGATTTTCCCTTCCACTGGTGCCCCAATAAGGCTGTTTTCTGCTACATATGCAGTTGGACTGGGTCAGTCCATGTATAGTCGGAAAATGTCTTATTAAGGACTGTCTACATTAGCTTGGTCTGTAGGCATGTTTGTTGGGGACTATCCTGATTATGCTAATTGAAGTGGGAAGATTTGCTCACTGTGAGTGACACCTAGTTAGGAGAGCCTGAATCTGTAAGACTGAAGGAAGATAGTAAAAAGAATGTGGGTATGCACATATTGTCTCTCTGCTCTTGACTGTGGATGTGACTGACTGCGTCAAGCTCTTGTGGCTTAGCTTCCCTATAATGTTGGACTGTGACTAGGATTTATGAGGTAAAATAAACCTGTTCTTTCTCATGTTGCTACTGTTAGGGCATTTTATCACAGCAACAAAAAAATAAGTAAAACAACACACTAAAAGTTTTTGGTTTTAGAGTTGGGCTCCATTCATTCATTTGTGCATTGCTCAACAATTGCTGATAGTTGATTAGCCAGTAGATCAATAATCTTTACTACCTTAAGTAGTATATTTAGTCCAAGAACCATAACAAACCAGATAGAGTATTTTACATAAAGTTGTTGGGCAAAATTCCTAAGAGGGAAAAACATGAGTTACTGTTTCAGAGTAATTTCTGCCCTGCATATATTCTCTTGCTATGTGGAATTACTATCACTATATTCTTGATTTCTTCTGTATATATTCATATTTTAAAATTTGTTTATGTGCACAGCACAATTCTATTGTATAAAAAGAACAACCAACATGGCGAATACAATGATACATATCATATAGTTAGATATGTCCTCTAAGTCATAAGAAGAAAACATTTTTCTTTTAATCCTTAAAGATGGATTTCTAAGAACACCGTGAATTGCCATTCTCTTATGTGTGTACCACTAATATTATTTTTAACATACTGAGGTATATATTGGTGCCACATGTAGCTAGGAGACACCTCATTGT
Organism: Rattus rattus; assembly: GCF_011064425.1. Lineage (NCBI taxonomy): Eukaryota > Metazoa > Chordata > Mammalia > Rodentia > Muridae > Rattus > Rattus rattus. Next base: position 176,680,682 of record NC_046156.1, on the reverse strand, counting down.
CAGTCAAGAGTTCTCAAATAAGGTTGTTCCCTTCCCACTAGACATTTGGCAATGACTGGAGACATTGTTGGTCATCAAGTCTTGGTAGAGAGGTGATGCTGGCATCTATTAGAAATGTGAACAATGCACAGGACAGTGGACATGGCAAACAGAAGTCTGGACTAAGGTCACTCCTGCCTCGTTCCAAATAAACTACAGCATAAGAGTACATACAGAATACTTTTCTAAAATTCATATATATATATATATATATATATGGTGAAATAACACACAAATAACCATAACGTCAATCTCTTCTACTCCACAACTTATCTAAACATTTTCTGTTGTTGTGCTCAACAACGAAAAATGTTTTGCATTTTCAAGTCCATGGGATAGTCTGTGGTAATTCATGTCAGATATTCAATGTTTCAGTTAATTCAGAAGCATTTATGAAGCCTGGCTGGCACTCTTAAGTTGCACTAGGAAACATGAAAATAATATTGCATCTGAATTTTGCTTCTGAAAAGTTAAGGGGCTGCAGATAAAATAATGTATGCACATATGCAGAAGTATCTAAGTCTATAAAGGTAGGTAAAAGACAATGATTGCTTTAGTAAATTAGAGAAAGCAATGGTTACTAAGAGCTGAAGGTCAGTGTAACCAAGGATAGAGGAAGGTTTCAATGAGGAGGAAGGATGGAGTAAACAGCTCTGCTAGTGTCCTGAGATGAACAATAAGCAAGAGAAGTTTACTAAGCAAACATCAACAGTAGGTGGCATGTCAGCGTTAGGTTTGTTTACCCAAGTATCTACTCGATGAAGGTCATCATTCGAGCATCATCTTTGACCATCTGTCTCTGCATATCAAGACTGAAACTCATGGACTAGCTTTCACTGTAGCAGAAGGTGCCATGCAAACCTGAGAATGATGGTGGCAACCAGCAATCCTACCTAGCTGTGACCCTCATGAGCCACATCATTGACCCGTGTGGGACAATAATCCTAAAGGTGCAGTAGTGACACACATCTTGGTGGTAACCAACAGCTCTCTCTTGAATTTAAGACCCACTCAACAAGAGGGAAACCATGCTTGATACTGGAATTCTCACTGCTAATGGAGTCATAGTTGGAGGAGAATCTACAACTTCTTCTTTACTAAACCAGCACAATCCCTAACAATAATTTATAAACATTTGTCCTTATATACACAGATAAATGTAATCTTTTACTCCTCATCAAGGAAGTGCCAATGTGCAACAGGTGAAGACCACTTCAGAAAACCACAACCAATGAAAATACAATTGTAGATTCCAAGCTCAGTAAATAAATCTACAAAATACCTCCACACCCAAGACTCAGAGAACATTGCAGAGGAGGGGTTGGGAATAATGTAAGATCCAGAGGATCACAACACTTTTTGTGAGATTGTGTCTTCTAGGAATATCAAAAAATATACCCACACTGTTTTACCAATATGACTACTTAAACATCAACTGAACAATGGCGTGCCAAAGTAGATGGGGGGAGGGTCCATGAGACCTCAACCCTACACAAAGAACCATAGGTAACTGAAGAAATCTTGGAATGAGAAGTGACTTTCCCCAGAGAAGAGCACATCAATTGGCTATCTAATGCCAAATAGTCAGCCATAAGTAACATTATACAGACCGAACATGTTATATTTAGACATGCATATGTGTATATATGTGCATACATACACATGCATATGTATATAAATGCATATATGCATGCAATAGTGAATAATTGAAAAAGAGGTCATGAATTTGGAGAATGAAGAGGGATCTATGGGAGAGTTTGGAAGAAGGAAACAGAACGGAGAAATACTGTAAAAGAAAACAAAAGAAAAAAGATTGAGACTCATGGATCGGGAACCTGCATGCTAACTCTCTCCAATTGGACTAAGTTCTGGCAGTGATATTATTATCACTTGGAATATTAAAAACTAAGCCTTGGAGGACCAATTTAATTAGATTGGGGTGATGTCTGAGCATTGTTGAAATGCTCCAGGTGATTGAGATGAGTTGATGACCACTGAATAGAACAATGAGTTTCTATATTACATTAGCACAACGATGAGTTACTCAAGTGTTTGTAATGAAAGGCCTTTCAAATACTGAGCCTTAGGGACAAACACGCCAAATAGGGGTTGCATTAGCAAGGTGAGGTAGCACGCACTGAATCCTGGGGAAGCAGGGATTCCATGCAATGAGGATGCAAAACTGCTTCTGTAGCTCTCAGAGGATGGCAGCATACTCAACACGACTCTCCACTGTCCATGATTGGTTTGGTGTCTCTCAAGTAGGTCAGGCCTTAACTTCAGCTTGCATGGAACGCAAATGGGAGCTCACAGCTATTGATGTTTGGTGCTAAGAGTTCAGCTGTATAAGTTGTGGAGTCATGGAAGTTGGTGTTAGATTCTTGGGTGCAGATCCTAGGAGCGAGGTTGACTCCCGGGCTCCGGCTCTGTGTCAGTCTGGAGAGAAGAGCCAGGGTAGCTTTGGCAGAGTTACAACTGCCCACAGAGCACACTAATAATATAACCGTGGAAAGATAAGCTTGGAGTCCAGTGGGATTTGAGACTGAGTCTCAATTGTACAACTTGCTAGCAGAATTACAGGACCAATTCTCTAGAGTCACCGAGAAGTGAGTTACACTGAGTACTTGACTTTGTTTAGATTTTGGCAAATAACTGCTACCAGGATCAAGGAGAGCAACACACCATTTCTAGGGCATTAGTAGATCCAGTTACCTCTGGGGATTGACTTTTAAGGAAAAACAGCAAAACTTCACCTGATCTTAATCTAAAAATACTTCACAATTAAAATATGAACCATTGGCAAGGTGAAATTCTTCATCGCTAACCACAATGGAAGACTTTTTCTTTTCTATCTACTTGTCTAGTCAGGATTTCTATGTTAAATGTCTAGAATCCAAGAGAACTTTTTACACCTCTGCACTTTCAATATTTTAGACTAGGTAATCTGTGTTCTCAATGCCTTCTTGTGCATTTGAAATATTTGACATCATTCCTACTCTCTGCCCACTAGATGCATGACTGCCATATCTCTCCACATTTCCAGAATTTACATCTTGGGCAACAGAGTCACATTTGGTCATAATAGCTTCTGAATGGAAATGTATCAGAATTACAATACTGTTCTGATTACTTTGAGTAATAGAAAAATATTTTTGTGTGTAGTATGTGTATGGTTGTGTGTGTGTGTGTGTGTGTGTATGTATGTGTGTGTGTAGTGTGAACATTTTATGATGTGTGGGTATGGAAATCAGAGGACAAGCTTGGATGCTGGTTCTCCCCTTCTGCCTTCTCTGAGACACGTTTCTTTGTTCTTCATCATTGCCTGTACCTAGAGAGATGACCCACGAGCGTCTGGAGTATTAGAGATGTGTGCTGTTGCATCGTGGGCTCTGGAAGTCTGAACTGAGTTCTCATGCTTTCATGACAAGGGCTTTACCAACTGAGCCATCTCTTCAGTCCCCTCCCCCTGCTTGGTATACAAGCAGAACATTTACAAAAGCAATGTATACACTTATTTTAGGAGAGATTAGGTTCCTACTGTGTGCTACACTCCTAGCATGTGCTTTGCCATTTCATATACATGCTTGTGTGTAAAATGCTGTGTGTTAGTGTTGCGATCCTCATTTATAGCTAAGGGGCTGCTTCTGAGAGGTCAGAAAATTTCTAGGCAAAACACAGATGCAGTAAATAGTACGGCTGGGACATGAAAATGCTATTTTTCTCACTTCAAAGCTTTTCTTCCTTTATGGTATGCTGCAGGATTTTTTCTCTTTGGCATTAAAAAAGTTCAAAGAGTTTTAGGCATCTATGAGCTGCTGGATAGCGGCAGAGACCAGAGCCTAGAGACAACGTGCTGTGGCCTCAATCTGAAAAGGTCTTATATTTGACCTTTCACTCTTATGTATGTGAGATAAATGGGGAAGACAGCGCCATTATGAGAAACATATGCATTGCCTCCAGGATGTGCCAGATGTTTTTCACAGAAATGAGAAACTAAGGATGTCCCAGACTCAGAAAATCTTCCGACTGACAGAGAGAATAAAACTCAGGAGGCAACCCCAAAATGAAACATTGTAGTGTATCCTGAAAACACTATGTAGAGTTGTTCAAATAAGGGGATGCAACATTCTAAGCTAGCTTGGGAAATGGGTTATTTACAAGAGTCCAGTTCTAAATGTCCATGAGAGGCCAGGAGGCTGGGGACATATATATGATTAGCCTATATATTGGTGGACAACAGTCCAGTGACAGCTCTCAAGAACACATGAAATGAAATCATGGCCTGTATTTGGTTCTTCTTTTTCCAAGTCAGAAGCTCTGCTCACTTCTAGCTATACCCATAGAAAAGACATTCATTACAGGCACAGAACTGTCTTCTGGGGCATGATTTGGGCTTATTTAGAGTCAGAGATTCTTAGAGCTTGAAGCTAGCCGGACCTGCCATTACCACATGCAGAAAAAGATTCTGTCTAAAGAAAGACCGAACTGCCGGTGATCCTGTGGTTAGTGCGGGGTATCTGTTCTACCGCCTCCATGAAGTGTAAATCGTGATTTCCGGTCGGAGATAACCTCTTGAATGTTGCTCTTCTACACTTACGATGTACCTAAGAGTTGCAAAGCCTACTTAATATCCAAGGGTACCACTTGTAGGCTTGGCTTGCTCCTGAGCCCCTAGACTGTATGACAGAAAGCTATGATGATTTTCGGATCATGGCAATAAATTGGAAACTTATGAGAAACCCAAAAATTATTATTATTCGGAATTATTCGGAGTAGTAATGTTCCAGCATCGGATGCATTCAAATTCCACATGTCACTACCCACTTCAGTACACTAGGGGGCAGCAAATAGGTATTTAGGTACACAGGCAATAGTCTGGCAGACTGGAAACAAAATGAAACTAAGTCTTTGGATCTAATGCAAGGGCATTAATCTCTTGATGCGCTCGAACATGCATGCCAAAGCCAGCGCTCTTCTCAAAAGCTCTCTTTTCCAAGGTTGCCCCTTAAAAACTGTTAGTGGTGGACAGCTACAGGGTGAAGAGCTTGGAGCTGTGCAGCGGCTCTTTCCTGGAGAGGCACGGCAATATACTATGTGTTTCAAGAATGATTTTCCTGGTTGTAGGACGGAGAGTAAAACAATCAGGGACAGGAATGGGCAGACGTGAAGAGACGGGTTGAGGGAGCATGTTGCAGGATGTGCTCAGAATCACAGGGCAGTAAAAAGGTGTCAGCGAAGACTGGCTGTGAATCCTAGCAACAGAGATATTTGAAATTAAGTAAAATTAATATCTGCCCATCTACCCATAGGGACCCAAAAGACTATCTAGTGCCTCAGCTGGTTATGTCAGGTGATCCATTAAGGGATAGAAAGAAAATCTATTTTACGTGCTATTTGTCTCCAAAAAAAGTGAAGAAAGTTTTCTACTATTGCGGATCAGACTCAAACAAAGTCTTCACTGAGCCTGTGTACATGAGTCACATGTCACGTTTGTTATGAGAGGAACGTCACAGAAGAAGCGGGAGGGTCACAATTCAGAGTGTTTGTTCCCAGAATCATCCCTCACCTCTTCACATAGCTATAGAGTTGAAATTGTTATTCCGTTCTAATGCTCCAGATGCTTCCAGCCTTAAAAACCACTCTGTTGGAAGCAGAGTTGCAGGAATATTAAAAAGGAGGTACCTGCCCATCAGATAAAATGTAGCTCTGTGGAAAGGGAGGGAGAAGACATCCAAGGAGAGCAATGCGCTAGAGTGAGCCAACACTCTTCTTACCATTACATCTTCCCAATTAAGTAAAACCACTCTGAAAATTGTCCCCGGCATTTTGTGCTGTATAAGGAATGGCTTAAGTAAAAGCTGTGCACAGGTGTACGGAGAGATCTGTTTGCTATTATGGGGTGGACACGTGGAGATGAGGAGTTTCTATGGCTCTGATGATTTCCCTGCTGACACTTTTTGTTCATTCTTTTCTCCCCCTCTGCCCCCTCCCTTCTTTCCTTCCTTTTCTTTGTGGGGAGGGTCTTGTTATGCACCCCTGGATGGCCCATAGCTGACCATGTAGGCCAGGCTGGCCTCAAACTCTCAAAAGCCTCTGTGCCTCTGCTTCTTGAGTGCTGGGATTAATGGTGTGTGCCATCACCACCAACATCGTTCTTTCTTTGTAGAGCTTTGCTGTTTGGTAATGGTTTATACAAAGTGTACTAGAGACGGGCTATCCCTTTCCTGTGAGCCAACACTTGGCTTATGGACTCATGAGTTCTAAGCCAGTGCCAGCAGAGGAGTTTGCTTGATCATCACTGGGCATGTGGGCTTTAGCCTGGACCCACTGAATGGCTGGCTCAGGCGTCGTTGTTTCTAACCCCCGTCTCAATTTGTCTGGTTTAGGTCTCAATGCTCAGGCAGAGTGTGCAGTCTGGTACTTGAATGACACTCACACTTGAATGACAGTTGAACCCACTTTATGGCGTGAGATGTAGGATGTAAAGCAACATGTGGCTATACAGGGTATTAAACTGTGACACTGGATGCATTAAAGGAGAGACTTTCAATCCTTCTTTTGAAAAAAGATGTGTGTGTGTCTTTGAGATGTGTCTGCCTACATAGGAACCAGGTATTTCCGACAGGCAGCTGAGTGTCAGAAGCAGAAACACCATAGACAACGCAGGACAACTCAGTTCAAGACAACTACAGGAGGAGTCACAGTTATTTCCATTTACAGATATTGGATTAAGTCTTTGAGAGGTCAAATGTCTTACTCATCCTCACTAAACTAGTAAGAGGAAGGCATGGGATTCAACTGCTTCATAAAAGAGAGGGAATGGCTGACGTAGCTGGCATGAAAGGAATATAAGCTATTTACTTGGACCATTAATAGAATCCAGTGTTTGGTTAGAACAGAGGGGAATAATGAACCTTTCTAAGCTGATGACTTAGTAACCTTGAAGCTGTAGGTCAACAAACAGGAAATAGTCACTTAATTTGGACTGGAACACAGAGTTCCTGTCTCAGGGGAAATTTTATAGAATGTCAACAGCAGCAAATGTTCAGATCAGCTGCTGAATTTCACATTTCCATTGACAGAGGAGACCGAATACCCCACCCCACCCCCCAAACTCCCACACACACACATTCCCCACCAGAAAGCAATGGTCCGGCACTGATTCAAGAGCAGTGTCTTCGGATTCGGAGCCACGGTGGCCACTTCTGACACCAACACGACACAGCTGTCCTGGGTGGTCTCTTCCCATGCTGTACTTTCTAACATAAGTTTATTTATAGATTCAGGCGTGTCTGGGCACTGAGACAGTGTGGTTGTTATTCTCCGTACCTAGGCAGCTAGCATGCCCATGAAGACATTTTGCAAGGTCAATACTACTGTTTCTCCTGCGACTTTTGTTCATGTTCCTTCATCCACAAATGAGAACTGCATGACCCAACCTGGGTTTTAAAATGCAGGGAAGGAACTGAGACTCTGGGCAAGTAAACCCAGAGTGTGAAACCTTCTCTTTTGGTATTAGAAAACCAGTCTTCTCTCCCGCAGCATCAGTTTCCTCCAGATAAGTGAACTGGGTATAGCAAGAGTAACCGTAGAGAATTATTGTGAGGGAATCTCCAAATAGTACAGGTTTAACCAGTGTTTAACACCCCTCACCTAGGAAAGGTGGCTACCATAATCCATACCCTAAAGTTAATTCTAATTTTCTCCCCAGATATCATATAATGGGCTGTGATTCATCAGACAGTGACTATCCTTTTGATGTGTTATCTCGTTCAGTCCTCTTATCAAGAGTACCAAAAGGGTTTTGGTTTGAAGACCTTGAAAATATGTGAAGAGCAGATCCAAAGGTGGGGGGCACCATGCCTAGGGAGTTCTACCTCAAAGCTCACATTCTCAACTTCTTCCCAACACTGGGAGTTTAGAGAACAATCTCTACAGCAAGAGCAGGTAAAGAGGCTGTGGAGCATGGTAGTGAATGAGTGAGTGTGCACGTGCGTGCGTGCGTGTGTTTGAATGCCTGAGATTGAGTCACACTTCGGGATCTCTTAAGTGAGATGCTTTGGGAGCCACTTTTCTTCCCTGTTCTAGACTTCTGTTAAATATGGAAAATAGCATCTGCCTTAGAAGCTTGCTATGGGGACTTTGAGCTGTTTAAAATATGTAAAATGTTCAGGGCACAGTGGAATACTACAGCATTTTCAAATGCTGAGTCTGGAGGTGAATCTGTTTCTTGTTCCTTTCAACGTTTACAAAACTTCTTACAAGTTTGTATCAGATAACAGCCCTGCCGGTGTTTTATTTATTAGAACACCTCAATGTTTCCTTGATGGAACAACTTACTGCAGATTCTGTGCTGTGCATAAGACTTATGTGTTAGGTCCTTGATATCACAGGGCAATAAATTGAGAAGGAGTAAAGGCATGGTCTTTATAATAAGCCCAGAGATTCAATCTGATTTTCAGCTGTACCCAAGAGAGTGTCAACCCCATGACACATAGTCTGTAATTTTGAAAGTTATACTATAGTTGCTATGTCAGATTTATTTTTAAAGGCCCCAAACCGCAAGTTCAAGACAGAAACATTTGAAAGGTCATAATTTACTGTAATTGTCATAAATAATGTGATATAAATTCTTGTACTTTCATTTACTCTTTTTAAGAAGTGGGATAAAGGAAATATTTCACTTAATTTTTATAGTGAGCAATCCATCAAGCTCAAATTTTAAATTTTCTTGTAGCATCCCAAATCTTGTGGTTTATGAAGTAGAAAAAAAGCAGCATCTACATGCCCCTAAATACAAACTACAGCGAGTAACGCCCAAACTATTTGGTAGAATTTAAGATGGTGCATTTATATTTTGTATTTATGGGATAGCTTTTGAACCAGAAATTTAATATAAGAATGAACCAAATATATTATAGCCTTAGCACAGAGATATCACATGGAAGTGAGACGAGAGCAGGGGTTATCGAATAACACAGCTTTTCCATTTTAATAAAAAATTACCATCCATCCCTTTTATAGTACTTCTCCTCCAACTTATTGGGCAGATGAAATAAGGGGATGAGGTAGATGAGGTAATGGAAGAGCAGAGTGGAGGTAGTGAGAGCAGACCCACATGTACCAGTGTTCCCAGTGGTTCACCCAAGAGAGAAACCTATCTGTTGGTCTGAACGATGCTCTGTTCGACTTCCTCTCCCTACAGCAGGTTAGCATACAGTGAAACCTCTCTTTCATTTTCACATGTCACTGGATATCCACTTAGAATTAAGCCCAGCCTTGAGAACATTGAGACTCTCTGGCATTCGTGACACTTGCAAGGTGCTGAGAATGCAATGCAAAGATTAGAAATGAGGTTGTATAGGACTTGAGTGTATTTCAACATCCAAAAGCTACAAAGTATTTAGAGCCTCTGCTTCAGATGAGACACCTTAGGAGAACAAGTGCATTGTGGTCTCTTTATCTAACCACAAGGCCTCAAACTTTGTCAACGTCCCTGAAATCCTCCTGGGACTACTCTCTGGGTCTTTTGTAGTCAGGTGAAGACTCATTACTGCTATCTTTCCCCTTATTCAATAGCTTTGTTTCCTTCTCAGCAAATCTTAATGGCACAGATTTAAATGGTTCAGTTCATCTTATTCCAATTAAGACCTGTAATCCTTCAGATTTTAAGCTCACCTTGGAGTTTATGGTCACAATATGCACACTGCCTCTCCCTCACACTCATCCTGTTTGATTATCATATATATACATATATATTCATATCTTTCTCCCCACACCCCTATATTATTTTTATTACATATGCATCTATATGTCTATTATATATCTGCCTTTTCCTTACACCACTACATTATCACATATACATCTATACATTTTATTTACATGTATTTTTTAATATTTTTTTGTATTAGAGAAAATGTGATATTTGTCTTTCTGAGCCTGAATTATTTTGTGTAATATAATTCCCAATATTATCCTTTTTTTGTAAATGATGTACATTCATTATTTGGCTAGAAAGAATAATGAACTTATACTTCTTCTGTGATGGGCATTGAGGCTGGTTACATCTTGGCTACTCTTGTGAGTAAAACAGTGATAGATATGGATGTACAGGAGTCTCTATTGTATGTCATGTGTGTTGCTGGAACAGTATAGCTGGATTATATGGTAGTGCAATTTTCAGCTTCTTTTCCCTCAGAAATTTCACACAATTTCCAAATAGCTGCAAAAAGTCAGATCCTCAACAAAGAGGGGGTAACAAGAAAAGGTAAAGTAAAGGAGAACTAGGTTAAACTCTCTTCTCTCTGTGTGTGTGTGTGTGTGTGTGTGTGTGTGTGAGAGAGAGAGAGAGAGAGAGAGAGAGAGAGAGAGAGAGAGAGAGAGAGAGAGAGAATAAAAACAGTAGGGATATGGTTGTGGGAGAAGAAGGGTGATTAGTGAGAGGAAATGGAGGAGGAGGAGGAGGAGGAGGGAGGAAGGGAGGGGGAGGAGGAGGAGGAGGAGGAGGGTGATAAGAGAATGAGCATAAGACAGAGTAAGTGCCAGGTCCTGCTATGCAGAAAGGATAGTATGACACAGTGACACAATTCCCACCCCTGGAGCAGAGCTGGCAGGGTATGGTCCTCCAGGAGTGTGATGGTAGCTGTGGGTGTGGGGCTTGTTTGTATAATAATGTACACATTTTCAGGTTCGTCCTTCAGGGAATCCCCACCCTGTCAAGGTTAATGACTCCCTGTCAAGGTTAATGACTCCCTTCAAGAATGTGTTTCTCAGCTTAATGCTGAATTCTATGACCTTCAAGACAGCCCTTAAGGCTATGGGAAAGAACTCTGAGAATAAGGGTTCAAGAATATATAGTTTTTCAACTATGCAAAATATAAGGATAAAGCATAAATTGTATGAGGAGCTTTGCAGACCTAAAAGAATAAACGCAGCTTCACCAATGAGCAGCTTGTCAATAAGATAGAAAGGAAGACATATTTCTGAGTTTGAACTCAGAAACAAGGACAGAACAAGTTTAAGTCCAGGCATGCTGGGAATGGTGTTCCCAGGACAGGATCCTACACAGCTAAACTCATTGTTTGTGCTTACAAAAGTAGGCAGATCTCTGAGTTCATTTACTCTGTTAAAAGAAACATACTTGCTGCCTCTTTCTAAGGATCAAGTGAGCATGAGAAATGTACAGTTTTTTTTAATTTAAGGAAAATACAAAATAAAAAATAAAAATAAGCTATATTCTATGCTTGTTTGGAGAATCCACTTTAGACTCCCCAAAAGGTAGTCACGTGTTTGAGAAGAAGACTTCTTTGTGCTAAACATTATCATCAAAGTCACTAAAGTCATAGATTTCATTTTAATGTTAGTACTATATGATTTGATTACTAAGTGATCCAAATTATAAATTTAATCATTATTCCAGTATTCACACACTTAATGAGATCTTGGAAACACCTTGGGAAAATTTAAATACAATCCCTCAGTATCATAATGCCTTAACTGATTGTAAAAGTTCTTTGGAATTCTCCTTAATTCTATTTATGATGCATTAATGAAAACAAGTCTTATTACTTTCTAGTTCCAACACAATAGCATTTAACAATGCAAGAAGAATTTTGGAGCAAATATTTTCATTATCTGAAACTGGCTGGTACTGGTTATTTTCTTGCCCTTGCTTGCAAATTCTCAAGGCAACCACAGATAACTAGCATAATGAGCAAAATACAAGCATTTCATTGTTACTGTTGCTTTCTGTAACACAGTTCAATAAATTAATACACCTCTTTACATGACTTTTAATAATACCATAGTCTGCTAAAATTTGGGACAATAGCTTCTGGCACATAATTCTAACACTTTTGATCTGAGAGCAATATCTTCCTTCTTTCAACTTTTCTACCCTGCCCTCACCACTTCCCAAGACGTTAAAAAAGAGAATTATTTTATTTCTCATTATGCATATGCTATGAATGCTTGTGTGGGGTTTATAAATGTTGAGTGCTGGTAACAGTATATACTAGAAAAGGGTGGTGTCAGATGGCCTGGAATTGGAGTCACACATGATTGTGAGACCCAAATTCAGTCCTCTGCAAAAGGAGTGTATACTCTTAAATGATGAACTATTTCTCCAGCCCAAGTTTCTTTTCTTTTTTGTTTTAGAGACAGGTTTTTATGACGATGTATCCCTGACTGGCCTGGATCCTATTTTCTGAAGCTTACAACGATCCATTTACCTCTGCCTCTTCAGGGCTGGATATAATGGTGTGCACCATGACACCTTGCTTCCCTGGGACTCCAAATATGATACTGCCATAAATGGGTGCTCAGTAAATAGCCTCAATTCATTTGTAGGTCGAGGGTTGCAACCCTAGCATGGTTCTCTTTTCTAGGATAGAGACATCAGGCACTCTATTTTATAACTTCATTTACTGCTCTCTATTTTATAACTTCATTTTCTTTCTAGTGGACTTTGGCAAGTAAACCCGTTTAACTCCTAGCCCTTTAAGACTTTAAAATCACCTGCTTCTAATTAGTTTTCCAGCTGAAATCTAAATTTCTTGAAGGAATTCTGGTTTTTCACCTGGAGTTTGGCTGCTTACCAAAGTAATTGGGGTTTTAGGATTTTGTATTATTTCTTCCCTCTATCCTGAGTTTCTCATATTGTCACATTGAATGGAAGCAGTTAAAACAGATCATTGATTTGACTATGTTGCTTTCAAAATGCTGCAGAAACCAGCCTGCTCCCTGTCCGAGGGCATGCTTTTCGTATTTAATTAACTTAGCAGGTCCTGATGAACATTTTCTTCTCCTGTGCGGTTATCTTGGCTATTGTTTTTTAATAGGAGAATAAAAATACCATCAAAGGACCGTTTTCCAAACGTCTGCAGCCAAGAGTCCTTCATAGGAAGCTCCTCCTTTTTAGAATGCTTTGCCTCTTCTTCAAGTGGGCCTTCGTGGCTTTACAGACATTAAGGAGAGTCATGGTCCACCTCGTGACATTTGAGTCAGTGATGAGCTGTCTTATTGTGCTGGTGTCTAGTCACCTCTTTGCTCGTCCTCTTTCTTAGGTTCTCACATCGAGTAGGGCACTGAAGCATTCACTGCTTAGGAAGTGTCCTCATTGTTAATGCATGACTGTAGTTTATTACTTTCAGACAATCATTCATAAAATATTTTTCTTTGACTGTTAGCTTCACCTCAGCCCTCCCTGCCTCTGGTTCATTAATTAAGGTATTCTGTTTTAATTAACTATTTAATTTTAATTTAATCATTGGTATTAGTTTTAAAATACTCACATTCTGTTTATAAAATTTAAATTGCTCTCTTTTACTTGCTTTGAGCATGTCTCCTATGCCACCTTCTCTGTCTCTCTGACTCTTCTCCTTCTTTTTTCTGTTAGTCCTCCTTTTCTACCCTAGAAGGTTGAACTTCTACTCTCTTGTCTCCTATAATATGTAATTTTAAGCATCTATATAAATTCTATGAATCACAAATGAGAAAAGAATGCAATATTTGTCTTTCTGGAATGGACTGAATTTCCTTATATGTTCATTTCTAAGTGCTTACATTTTTCCAAAAAAAAAATTGACATAATTGTGTTCATCTTTATGGTAGAATTAAATTCCACTGTACATATGTATATACTACAGTTTCTTTATCCATTCCTTTGTTGATGTGTCATGAGGCTGATTCCCAAATGTAGCTATAAAATTTAATTAACTAGTTAAGATAATAAAAGGAAATAATTGAATGTAGAAAAAAATTAGTACCTTATAAGAATATCCTGAAGGCCCTGGATGTTGGGTGTGTGTGTATGCGTGCACTCTTCTCTGTCTTAGTGATATGTTAACGAAGCACTGCACCATAAATTTTCAGATCTGGACAGTAATCAGGAGGCAGACAACCTCGTGCTCAGGGGACATTTTTGTGCAAGCTGTAAAGTAGGCGACGAATATTCTCATTGACAGACGGACGCCTGGAGCCTCTGAGGTTAAGTGACTTGTTCAGAGCCCCAGGTTAGCGTGGCTCAGGGCTGAGGCCCAGGTTCTCTGATGTAGTCTGGATATTTAGTCAGTTTTCCGAGAAGGCTCCTCCTTGAACTTCATCTTGCAAATACCTGAACTGTGCCTTAGGCATTTTCAGATAGGAAAGGCTATCGTTACTATCCAAGGCATAATTAGTGCTGCTTAGTTGAGAGATAGGAGCTGAAGGGCTGGTGACTTTGCAGATTATTGGCTTGTTGAGATGCCCCAAAGTGAGAAGCTGCCTCAGGTAGTTGTCAGGTAAGCTGGCAGTGAGGTATAAGAAGTAGTTCTTCTTCTATTTTCATGTCAGTTTCCCTCCTCTTTCTCTTCCTTATACATTCAGAGCAGGACAGAGGAGTAGAATAGGAGGCAAAAATTAAATCTCATGTTTCTATACTAACAGGGAGGTTGAGGAATCTGTTTTGAGGCTTTATGTGGGGAGATGGACAGGGTTTAGTAACATCTAGGAATAAAGAGAAAGCCAAGGAAGGAAATTATTTCCTCCTTTATACTCCAAAACACACATAAATGCATATTCATACTCTGAATGGCTGACCATGTCCAGTCTACCCTTACTTCAGAGAATAACCTCAATACCTGTTTTCATGCCCAAGTTCCCTGCCAACCCGATTCACCATTTGGAGCCACACGCAATTTCCTCTTTGTGGCAATGAACTCCAGACTGCTGTGGTTTACAAAGTGCTCCATCCTTTGTTAGGTACACATATGCCTTTGTCACCCCTGATGTGCAATGAAAACACAAATATTTCCATGTTGACAATAAGCAGGTATCCAATAATGCAGGCCTTTGCCAGGATCTCTGACTATGCTCTTTTTACTTTAAAACAATTTGTTGTTGTTGCTGCTGCTGCTGCTGCTGCTGCTGCTGCTACTGCTGCTGCTGCTGCTGGAAATCTCCAGTCTTTAATTTTTTTAAAATAAAATAAAGTCAAGTCATCTAAATACAAGTTTTAGCTTATGTTTCAATGACCCGACTACTGAATCTAGTATTTGAAACATCCCCAGACAAAATGCATTGCTATGATAGAGCCACTGGACTTGTCTGTTGAAGAGGAAAGAAAACTGTATTCAGGGAAGCAAACCTTAAAAATGAATGCCATCAACTTATGCAAGGTTCTTTTGCCAGGAGCACGGGCAAAGCCAGCTAGGGAGCTGGTCTTTCAAGTTTGCTTCTCCCTGTGATTTTGTTCAAGTCAGCAAGCTGGCCTGCTCTATACTTGACCTTTATGCAAGGTTTGGAGGAGCACAGGAAAGTTAAAGGCAACACATTCCCTGTAATTTTACTCTGGCCCTTGACTTCACACTATTAACATACTACAATGCTTTTGTTGTAATGGGCTAATCAGTCTCGTTCATACCGAAGAGGACCATGGTGGCATCTTAAGCTGTGCACAACGAAGCTCAGTGTTTTCTATTGAGATGGTTCTCAACCATAATGTTATAATTACAGCATTTTTCAGCAGCATCACCCACACACTATAATTACAGTTAAAGCTAAAGCTATGTTTACAGTCTACTAAAAGGGGTGGAATTGTTTCATTTTAAGCGATCCATTCGCCTCCTCTGTTGGTAACTGAAAATATGTAGGAATGAAAGAGTCAGGGTCCTTTTTTTTTTTTTTTTTTCAGAGCTGGGGACCGAACCCAGGGCCTTGCGCTTGCTAAGCAAGTGCTCTACCACTGAGCTAAATCCCCAACCTCAAGAGTCAGGGTCCTAATACGGTCTTCTGAACAGCAGCTTCAGATACCAAGATTCTGAAAGTGAAAATAAAACCCTAGAGCCCCAAATCTCAAATGAGAAAGGACACACATGAGTGCCAGCCCAACCCCGCAATGACTCTTGACTTGAAAGCCCAGGGTGGGCAAGATTGTGGAGGCTAGCATTCTGGGAGGTTTTGTATCTCTGGGTTCCCTCACTTGATCTGCCTTCTTGTACAGGCTATGACTGAGTTCCTCTTGTCTGTTTATAGGAGTTCATTGGTTGTAATATTTTCTCCTAGGATGTGAGCATATAGAATCACCAATGATCCAATTACAGTGAATGTTCATTCTGTAGACCCATTCATTCCCCCTAAGACATATTTTATTTGTATCCACTTATGAGCCAGACATCCTTCAAAATGCTAAGTAAACTGCAAGAACAAAATAGAAACTTCTCTCAAGGAACCTAATTCTAATGTAAGTTAGACTTGACCTCTGCTTATAAACCCGGGTGAGTAAAAAGAAAGCTTTGTCACTGGTGACGATTGATGTAGACTCATCTGTCCTGTCTTGGACACCAACACTTCACTCAGCCAGTTTTGGATTGAGACCTACCATTTCCTTTCTCCTTTCTTCCTTCCTTTTTTAATTAAAAATTTCATACTATATATTTTGATGCTATTCTATTCCCTCCCAAAACTCCTGCCAGCCCCCCCCAACTCTCCACCTGCTCACTCCTTTTTCCCCCCCTCTGACCATTTCATACACACATATATATTGAATTTCGGTCATTTTCATTCCATGCTACCTCCTCTCATCCCCTTTTCTCTCCCATTGAAACTCCCCTTTCCACAAGCTTCTTCCTACTTTGATGAGATGTTTTATTTTTTGTGTACTGAGTTTAATTATGGTCGTTTTTGTGAACATGAATGGGATTGTTTACTAGAGCACGGGCAATTTGTCAGTTGTTACCCTACTGAAGAAGTGACATTCCTCACTCAACACTAATTAACATCCCATAGCTCCTCTGTGAAGAACACATACTTTGTCTCAGAGTCTCCCAAGGGCTCTGAGGAAGGAGCTTTGAACTGAGGTTTATCCAGTAAGGGATGGACTTGGAATTTTAAAAACAGGGAAAGGTTGTTATAATGGCAGAACATTTAGCTGTATATACAAAATTCATCTCTTTCAGTCCTAGCAACAATTTCCAGCAGAGAAGGGGGTTGGCAGGGGGTGGGGTGGGGACCAGGTTAACAGTTTCCTTAGTGCCAAGCACTGTGCAAACATTTTATAGAATTAGCCTTGTGGGGACATTGAAGCAAGTCAACCAGGCTGAAGCTGCTTTTCTGTGCTTCCTCTAAGCTTGTGACTGTCTTTCCCATCAGGTACCCCAGCTATGTAGAGACTGGAGAGCCCTTCGGACCTCCCCTTTTGGTCTTCCTGCCTTTCCACCCATAAATGGATGAACTAATATCTCACCCAGACTGACATAGCAGACTGACATGGTGGTGGAGCAGGGAACTGGGGCTACAAAACTTTTGCAATTCTTTATGGATGTAAACAGCAAGGGAAAGAATTTGTAACACTAAAGTCTTATTAAAAATTGTTTTGTTTTCCTCAAAATTGTGTGAGAGTCTGTGAAACTCATTTCCTGAAGAAATGTTACTCAATGTGAGATATACTGCACTAGAGATAGGGTATTTTCTAGAACTCTGGAGATAAGAGAAAAAGCTAAGTAGTGAATGAAGGGAGAGGCAAGTAGGACATCCCATAGCCAGATCACTATAACTCTGAGAGACTCGTGGTTCAATGCTAAAGGGACGTAATTTCAGAAAGCTATTTCAATTCACAGAAAGGAGAGCTTCTGTTGCAGTAGGGATGGCATTGAAGTTTCTCTGTCCCCCTGAGGTCCTGTGTGCAGTATCTCTGGCATGACTTCATGGTGGCAGACATAGAAAGTACTCACAACACAGCAAAGACTGGCTCTATACAATATCTGCTTTCTTTCTTTCTTTTTTTTTTTTCCGGAGCTGGGGACCGAACCCAGGGCCTTGCGCTTCCTAGGCAAGCGCTCTACCACTGAGCTAAATCCCCAACCCCAATATCTTCTTTCAGAATAATTCAAATTTGGGTTTAATATATTTTTATGAAAGAAAATGAAGAGTTATAGGCTAATTCTCAACAACATATGAAAACTTAAGAGGACCAACCCAAAAATAAAGGCACAAGTGACACTTAAGAATACCTCAAGGACTCATAAGTAGACTCTAAAAACATGTCTATCATAATAGTGTAGTGTTTCAGCTTTATAATGTTTAATGATGCACATCTCCCTAAGTCCCCCTTTTTTCTTTTATTGAAAATAGATTTTTTTCTCATACAGTATATTCTGATTATAGTTTCCTTTCCCTCCACACTTCCCAGTTCCTTCCCGTCTCCCCTAAGGGAAGTCTTTTATCTTTTATTTTGGATCATGAATTCGATGGCAGCAGTCAGTTTATAAAAGATGCACAGCTATGCAAAGTCAAACTATAGCTGTCTGTCGTCCTGACTTTTCATGTGTAAGTATGTAGCAGAATAATGCCATTCTCAGTCAGTTGCAAATAATTGCCCCGGTATCTATCATAAAATATTGAAATGTGTTTAGCTTCCATTTACTGGAGTATCTTTAACAGCAACAAATGCACAAGTTCATATTGATTTCCAGACAGTTAATTCTTTCTTTACAATACAGTTATTTCAGAAGAGTGGACTATGAGATAAACTGAAGATTTTTTTTACAGGAAACTAAAAAATGGTCAACAGCAAAAAAAAAAAAAAAAAAAAGGAAAAGAATCATTTGTATGATTAGAACAGTATTTGGTATAATTTCTTATGAGGCCAGATAGGACTATTTTGGATTTTTAGACCTGTGCTCTGTATCTTAACACCCCTGAAGCAATCACAGACAAGCCGAAACAAATGGGCATGGCTGTGTTCCAACAAAACTTATTTATAGCATACGTATCTGGTCTGAGGGTTAGTTTGCAACCTAGGGTTTAAATAAATATTGACCTAAGGGAAAAAGAAGACCTAAAGTAGCTTATTTTATAACTAGTATTGTTGAATTGTAGGCAAACACTGTTTATAAAACCGATATTTCATTATTGTTGTAAATCACTGCACATGGTGTTGGGCTTCACATAGGCAATTTCTTGCAAGTCCAATAGATACTTTGACTGCATGAAAACCTCCCCTTTACAGTCAAGTAATTTTTATGAAAAATTTTAACTAATTCTGGGAAAATCAAATGTCCATATAAAAAAGAAGAGTATAGTCTCCCAACTCAAGTGATGTGTGCAAAAATCCCCAGTCAAGATGGATCAAAAGCACACCCATAAGAGATTGAACTTTAAACTGCTCTTAAACATGGAAGAAAAGCCTTGTGGGCTTGTGATTGATCAATATAAACCACATATTGTGGCTCATGAGAAAAATATAGCCAAGGAATCATATATTTTAAGAGCTTAAAAAGAAGATATACAGCCTCATTACTAAGCTACAAGTTCTCTGTTTAGAAAACAATTACCTCTTGAGTGGTTTTGGTTCAAGCACACATGGTATCATGTTGCATGGTTGCCACTAGATACTCAATTACTTGAAAAGTAATCCTGGTATTTATGCTTCAACTCTTTATTAAATCCATGCATCTTTTAAAAAAGTGCCGTGTGGATTCTCCTTTCTCAGTAAACACCAAGATTAACTTATATTAAATACATGACATACCCATGGACGATTAAATAGTTTTCTTCAACGCAAAACTGTATATTACCTAAAACAAAACAAAACAAAACAAAATAAAACAAAACAAAGTTGTTTATCATACTCAGGAGCTATGTGGGCCAAGTGCCTTTCTGGAGCAATAGACGTAGATGTTCTCTCCTGTCAACACAGAACCTACGTCTACCATATGATCTACGGCTCTCTGGGGATTAAAGAATTGGGTTTGAAGCAGTGGAACTAATGAATCAAGAAATTAGTATGCTACAGATAATACTGAAAAGGTCATAACAAACTGTGGGTTGTTTAACTTTCCATTGTCACTAAAAGAGTGCTCATTATGCTATCTATTGTCTCCAGCCACCCAGGGCAAAAGAATGTTTATTTTGGTTTTTATCCTTGAACATGTATGCTCTACTTTGTCACCCCCCATCCCCCCCAGAAAAAAAAAGCCCACAAGGAACCTGTTTATAGAATACACAGGCACACCGTAATTTTTAGGGGAGTGCTTAAAAATACTTAGCAGACTTCTAAAAAGTGTAATCGCTTTCTAACTATTTGTTTTAATCCCTGGACCAAAGAAACAGAAGCACACACTACACACGTAAACCGGAAGGACCTTTGTTACAGAGGTTTCTCTAACAGTGGCTGAAGTATGTGTGTGTGAGAGAGAATAGGTTTGTTGTGTGTAGGTGGTAAATATAGATTGGCTACTTTTTAGGGCTCAGAACACTGTTGGAAATTGAAGGATCATTTAAAAATGTTATGACTGGATATTTATCTTTTTATAAAGAGCCCTTCTTTTCCACCCACTTCATGTGAAAAAAGGCACTGTGTAACAAAGTATTAACATGGATATCATGATGATTATAATCTTTTGAGGTTGGAAAATTGTCACTGACAAGTGAATATTGACATGGCTGTTTGAAGAATTATCTAAGCTCTTTTTCTTCCTGAGGCAGGGTCTCACACAGCTCAGACTCACCTTGGCCTCGTTATGCAACCAAGGCTGATCATGAACTACTGACCTTTATGTTGCAACTTCCCAAGAGCTGTGATTGCAGGTATACCTCTCTACTCTAGTTTAGTTTTGCTAAACTAAGAATGGCTACACTGTACTCTCCATTGGTCCATTGAGAGTGCTTAGTAAGTCATCTTTTCTGTATCTCCATTTTTTTTTTGTATAAAGTGCATAATTCTTCCTGCCTGCTGTTTCTGAAAGCAAGGAAGAGGGATGGAGAGTACCACTAGGCTGTGTGGCATCATTTGAAGATTAGTGCTACATGTGAGTCAGGGAGAGTTTACCATTCATTTGGCTTCTAGGGAGAGCCAACATAAACACTGTCTCCTTAAAAACAATCACCAGAATCCATGTTTACTTACTGAATCGCTGACTGAACCCTTTATAAACAACTAGACTGTCAAGAATTCGGAGTCAGCTTCAATGTCAGAACCCAGTGTTGTTTTCCAATGCGTGCCCAGAGCGCAAGTCCTGTGTAACACAGGAATGCTGGTGTTCATCTAACACATTGTGCAGAGCCATACTTCCTTTATGTTGTACCCTCTCTACCAGGCAACATGTTTTTTTTTCCATTTTATTGAAAGTACATTTTTCCCTCATATAATATATCCTGATTAAGTTCCCCTCCCTCTACTCCTGGTTCCTCTCCACTCCCATCTGGATGCATTCCCCTTTTGTCTCTCCTTAGAAAACACACAGGCTTCTAAGGGATAACAATAAAATAAAGTAAAACAAAATACGAGCCATAACAAAAACTAACACATTGGAATAGTACAAGTCAAACAAACACAAGGAGAAGAGTCCGGGAAAAGGCACACGAAGCAGATACAGACATAGAAAACGATTCTTTCAGACATTCAGAAATGCCAGCAAAAAATAAACTGGAGCCACAATTCATACCCAGAGGGTTAAAAAAGAGAGGAGAAAAATATAAATAATACAAAAGGTAAAGTTTAAAATGGGATATACCCTGACATGACATTATGAGACCAAAAAAACCTTCAAAGATGCCTTTGAGTTTATTTTTTGTAGATATACTGCCAGGCATTCAGCCTACCCTAAGAGTAGCCATTCCCTTGGAGAAAATAAGTTTGCAACGAGTTCTTAACGTTGACATTATTCAATAAGAAAAGAATGCTAGGCACTGAGGGGGTGCTTCAGTTTTTTTTAAAGCAGTGTTATGCTGTGTTACGTGTGTTATGAGTAGGGCTTTCTTACCCTTGGCAGCAGAAGTGCTGTCAGGATACAGTAATGATTGTATAGAGATCTACAACATACACCAACCTCACACTATGACTTAACTCTGTGTCCAGATGGTAAATCTCAGCCAAAGGCTTTTAGGAAAGAGTCTAAACATATACAGCAATGGATGATAGAAATGTCCACCTTTCTCTCTGCTTCTTCCTCCCTTTTTACAAATGCCCAATGAAGGATACGAAGACCATTAAGTAGTGAAAGGACCTAAGTGTTTGGGGGAAACCTTTTGTCCCTTGCCTTTGTTTCAAGTGAAAATTTCAACTATTCATTGAAAACTCAGAATGTTCTAAGGTCCATACCAGCTGTAAGGTATACAGATTATAAGACACAGCCCCAAATCTTAAAGATTGTACATTTTATTAATAGGAGATAGAAAATGCACAAAAGTTTACAGTAAGCTTGACCTATAATGATTTTAGAACACATAGCAGAGTGAGTAGAGGCAGCTGCACAGTATTCACTCTATGTATGTTGGACTAAAGTGAGAGCCATAAAAGTGTACAATACATACCATGCAAGTTTAGAAAGGGGCTAGGTACTTCTGTTTAAATATAATCTTTCTGATTAAATATAATCTTTCTGAGAACTGTACGAAGTGACTGTTATTGGCATTTAGAGACTCTTCTGTTAAATGGACATAGAATTAAACTTCCACCTAAATACATGTTTTTATATTTATAGATCACTGCAGCTCTCAAGCTTCTTTGGAGAAGCCTCTTCCTGCAGTAGATGTTGATTAACACAGAGATCCATGACTAGCCAGTAAGAGACTGTGGAGTGCTCAGCTTTAAATGAGACGTCTGTATCACACCCACCACATCCCAGGGAAGATCTTCAGAGCCAGAAGAAGTGGATGACTGCAGGGAATAGTGCTTATTGGACAGGCATGCTATGGCTGGTGCATTCATGAACTCCCAGCATTTATGACTGCAAGCCCAAGACCTGGATAAGATCAAGTCAGAAACAATTCTAGCACGGATGGGAGAGGGGCTCATGAAGCACCACAACGGACCGCTGTTGGGAGAGGGAGAGTTACTTTTCTTTAGATGCATCCCTAATAGGCTGTTCATGTTCCAGTAGATAAACTACACCCATGCATATACTGGTAGTACAAGAAGACTCAGGGAGTTTATAAGAGAGCACACAAGGTTGGGAGGAAACAGTGGTGTTTGGTAAAATGCAAGAAAAGGTAAAGGGGAGGTAGTAGGAAATGGGTTTGATTGAAACACATTATATTCACATATGGAATTCTCAAACAATACATTAAAAATAATGCAATTATAATACCTAAAGAGGAGTACAAATGCACAAACAAGAAATGGATAGACATTATCCTATAGATAACCTATAGATTGGGGATTTAAAGTCATGCTGTCTATTTCAGAGAGTGAATTCTTAAACATTGCATTATATAATTTAGAAGGAGAGTCACAGAGAGTCCAAGATGGGGCATGTTTCTTCTTGAGAAGATGAGAAGCTTTGTATAGAGGAATATTTAAAACCATGCCTAAAGGACAAAAAATAATCACGATGGACTGTTCCATATTAGGAGGAAAGAAATGAATTCTGGTTAAAGTGATATAATGATACAAGAACCCAAAATGGGACTGGAGAGATGGTTCGGTGGTTAAAAACATTGGCTGCTCTTCCAGAGGACTCTGGTTCAATTCCCAGCACCCACATGGCAACATACAATTATTAATTATTAATTATTATTATTATTAACCCCAGTTCCAGGGAATTTGATATCTTCACACAGATATATGTGTATACAAAGAAAATCAATGCATAGAAATTAAAAAACAAACTTAAAAAACAATGCAGGGAACAGAAGTACGGAAGTTGTGGTGGGTCATTGTGACCTGTAATTTGATCAGATTGAGATACATAAGAGATGTATACACTTCTGGATGGGTATAATTTTAGAGAAGACCGAGATGCAGATAAGAAAGAATAACTGATTTGAAAGTAGGCAACACTCTCTAATAGGCTGGGGCCCCCGGTGGAGCAATGCTGGAAGGCAGAAGAGAATAGTTCATGTCAGTGCCCTACTTTCAAGCGAAGCCTCTGTTGCTGCCATGGTCTACTCTGATCATTGCTTCTCTCTTCTTCAGCCTTTTGCTAGGGATATCATGTTGGTGATAGACTCTTTAGGTGACCCCTGACCTTGGACTGGATTATGCATTGGTTCCAATTACTTTAGCTGAATACTTACTGGATCTTTGGTTCTACAACATGCAGATGGCCATTATTGGATTATTCAGTCCATATCCCAAATAAATAAAAAATAAATAGATGAACAAATAAATAATAGATAAATAAATAAACATGCACAGACAAGGGTGCACTGGACCAGATAGAAGAGACCTTAAGATTACTGCCACAGAAGCTCTTGACTGTTCGGGGTGATCCTAGTGTGATGGGTGGTATGCCCTGTCCACCTGACAGGGTCTGGGATCGCCTTGGAGATAAGATTCCAGCTACACCTGTGGGAAGTTATTTAACTTCTGCACATGCCTGTGTACGGTCAGAGAACAAATAGTTAGAAGACGGCCTTGTAAAATGAGAGGGAAATTCTCTTCAGGAGGACACATAATTGTGCAAAACCTCTCTGTATGTTTAATAAAATCTTACGCATTTTAAGTTCATCAAATCTCTAAAAGGGTTTTTCTTTTATTTTCCTTTTATGGGGCATTGTTTCCAATTTGAGAGTTTATAAAGTTGCACATATGTTTATTGATTTTGTGTTCTTAGTGTATTTTATATTGAACACTGCTAGCTTTACGGATAACACTACTTCATTAGAAAAAAAAAAAGGGTTGGGATTTAGCTCAGTGGTAGAGCACTTGCCTAGGGAAGCGCAAGGCCCTGGGTTCGGTCCCCAGCTCTGAAAAAGAACCAAAAAAAAAAAAAAAAAAAGAGGTCCTTGCTAGAATCGGGCTAGTATTTTGGCATGGTATAGACTTCAGCATCATGTGCACATGACAGTTAAGGGTTTGTGATATAGTGTGACACATACGAAGGTGACGTCAGCATTTGGGACTATCTATTCTGAATGAGCTACTCCTGTGTGTTCTGTATGGCTCTTGCCCACGGATACCGACCTTGTTAAGCACAGGGCTTGCTGAATCAAATCATCTCTAGGATAAAAGGAAGTAATGTTTGATGAAGAAAAATAGGAAAGGATGGGCTATTTCCTTGCGTGAAAGTATCAGAATGTGAGATTTACCACATCTAAACAAGTCTCCAGCTTTCTTATTCCACACAAACAGGTAATCATTACATCCAAAATGATATTACTCATCAGTCAGGATTAAGCCTCAGATTTTGACAAGAGGTGATGGTTAAGATCCTAAGACCTTGTGAGTTGGTAAAGGAAATGGCTTGAAAGATCATGGTTATCAGTTGAAGGGAGGACAGAGAGTGGTGTGTACTGTTTAAGTGTAGAGGATGGTTCCGGTGTATTGCTTGTACCATCAGTGAGCATCCTTACTCTGCCCTGTCTTCCCACAGGAAAGAACAACTAGGAGGTAGCCTCCATTTATTGAAAAGCTGCTAGATAACCCACACATAACTCATATGGCCTCCCCTTCTACAGCTTCTCATACTTCTTGGGAACACATGAGCACGTTTGACCCTTCTGAAACAGGAGAATGGGAGAGGGTTTGCTGTCTAGCACACATGACCAATAGACGAGATTTGCTGAAAGTCTTATCAGTCCATACTTAGGGTTACCTCCAAGGGAATGATGCTTAAATCTCACATTACAAATTTACTGTGCAATTTACTTATACAATCCAAATTATGGTTTTACGACACTCATTACAAACAATAAGAGCATCAGCTAAGAATTAGCCAGGTATACCTTCTCTCTCCCTTGTTTTCTTTTTTCTTTTCATGAAACAGCATTTAGCACATACTGTTTCAGATAAAATATCTATAGCTACAATCTAGTTAAATGAACTCCTACTGAGAGATATTGGGTGATGTAAAGGAACTAGTTATGAAGAGCATAAAACATGACTGTTGACTTAAAGGCACAATATAATTAATTCATGTAGTCCATACATTTGATTGCATTTTATACACATACTAAGCAGGACTGAGGTGGAGAGCTTTGGATCTCAGAACTCCAACATATCAGTGGCTGTAGCACTGACCAAAGTGACCATACATACATACTTATATACATATATATACATACACACATACATGCACACACAGGCACATACAAGCATACATACATACACACACATACACAATACATGCACACACATGCACATACAAGCATACATACATACACACATACACGCACACACATGCACATACATACATACACACATACACACATACATGCATGCATACATACATACATACATGCATACATATATACAAACACACAATCAAAATTTCAGGAGGTGAATGTTATCACTGAACAATGGACAAAGTTCCATAGTAGAACAGAAGGCAGGAACCCTAGCCCTGGAGGATTTGTGGGACCATTTTCTATGAGCTGAAGGTTGAGTTTAGTCTTGTGTGTAAAGGGAAGATTGTCAAAGACAGAGAGGGGGTGTTTGATGACATGTAGAAATTAAGTGGCTTGTATGAAGGCAGCACTGTGAGGTATAAGTAACTTTGGTTGGAGAGATAAATATCATCTTATGTCAATGCAAGCATCATATAAATACTTCCAAATAATAACATAACAATGTTAAAAACAAGTGTGTAAAACAAGGCAATTTTTTAAGTTCAAAAAGTTGCTGCTGATCCATAACAAACCCTCCATCAAACCTGCAAGCATACACAAAACAAAAAACAAACACGAGCTCTCTACAGAAACTGAAATGTAAAACCTGAAAAATATTTTTTGCTTATAAAATTTTAATTCTGTCACTTTTCCTGTTACCAGTATCCCAAAGAGAGAAAGGATAGTAGCTTGAATTATAGTAACACATGGAAACCATCAACACAAGTTAGTAAAATGACAGAAATTCTTACTTTCCCTCAGGCTTGGATTAATTCTTTGCAGAACCGGGGAAGCTTTGCCAAGAGTAGCTGGTGTAGCTGAAAAAGAAGGAGAAGAAAATCATTAGTCATCCCTGTAGCAAACTGATCTGCTGTGACCCTGTTATAGCATCATTTTTGGATAACAGGCTCCCATACAAAAACCCCCATTAAAATTAAAGCTGTATCAATGCACTAAAAGAGCTTGTAAAGACAGCAAATGGAAGCCTTTTGGTTGTCATTACCTTGGGTTTCATGCCCAGACACAACACAGAACAATGAAAACAATTCACCATCTATCATTTGAGTCCAAACTCAAGTTTCCCTTGTACATAGGAAGGAGAGGACAAGTTTCTTTTAAAAAATATATAAAACACACGTTTAGTTTAAAAGTTTATTTTTGGAAAATACTGTAAGTCAGAACATTCTTAGGCATGGGGAAAGAGTATAGGGAAGGGCAAAGCAGAACAGGGGAGGCCCTGGAGTTCTTTGATGGGCAGTTAAGTCAGTCATTACAATGCAGCTAGGAGCAGGCTGCCTGGTCAGTGGGCAATGGTGGAAAGTGATCAGTAAGGCTCTTTCCAACTGGGTACCTTTGTAAATGCTCCAGCTACAAAGGGACTAACCTGTTGTCTGGTCTTAGTGGAAAAGAGTGTAAGAGGACAGGATAGACCATCTCTGGTTACCACTCAGACACAACAAACACCGAGATTTAAATGAAAGCAAAGGAAACTATGTGTGACCCTGCTACATCAACATTTAGTCTCCCTACTGTATTTTAACATATAACTTCTTAAACTATTTGTAATATCAGAGCAATGGATTTTTCTTAGACTAATGAGTGGAGTAGTGGCTGGAGATTTCCTCCCTTAGGGTGGAAACTGGCACAGGAAAAAAATAGATGTATGGTTGCAGAACTGGGATTTTTTTTCAGTATTATTCAAAGCCTCTGGGGAGCAAGGAGGGTCTAATGGTGAAGCTCATCACCAATGGCCAGTGATTTAATAAATGTAGCCAGAGAATACAACATTCGCAAAGAATTAGTGGTCAGAGTTCAGGAAACTTTCGGCTGGCTGATAACCTGGAGATGCTTAGAGAGCGCGGAGGATATGTCATGTTCTTTGTATGTGATGGTTTAAATGTAAAATTTCCTCTAAGGGCCCATGTGTTAAAGCTATGATCCTTAGCCTGACACTACTCTGAGGTGGCAGAAATTCAAAAGATAAAGGTGAGTTAAGAGGTCTTCTCATCATTGAGGGAACAGTGGTTTTAAAACAAAGACTGGACCCTTAGCCGTTTCTTAGCCCTGAGGAAAAGTGTTTTTTTCACATGCTGCTGCTACGGTGTCCTCCATTTCATAGGCTCAAAAGCCGTGAGACCAAGTAATCATGCTCTGAAAACTTGAGAATACTCCTTTTCTCTTTATAAGTTGATTGTTTCAGGTGTCTGTTACAGTAGCAGAGACTTATTAATACGCCTCATTATCTATATCCTTTGGGATACCCTTGGTAATAAGCCAAAAATAGTTAATTTAATGTTTCTCTGAGCTAGTGTAGCAAATTCATCAAAACTAATCGAGTCTTGGGAACTGTACCTTTTAGCTGAAAAAAAAATTCAAAACTATAGTACAATCTATTTATAATTTACAGCTGAGAAACCTTTCAAAAGTACAGGATATTACATACATTTGTCATCTGAAGCAGGAGGCAGTTTTGTGGGACTGAGCTATCAAGCTGTGTGATGTGACAGTATCTGCAGGCAGGCAGCATAAGAATTGAATTATACTGTAGGATGCTCCTTCTCACCTCAGTATTAGCCAGTTGTATTCTCACATAGCATTTTGGTGACCAAAGAATACACAAGTATTCTGTTTTCAAGAGTGTGGCCAGACACTCATGTTTGTTTTTCCCATATTCCCTCAGACGACTGATACTATTGTCTTATTCCTAATAGAAGGCTACACACTGAGAAGTCTGTCTCATAAAACACAGGAAAGAAAAAGAAAAGAAAAATGGGCAGATCATTACTTGGCACCCACATCACAACCCTGCTTGCCTCCCAAGAGGCAGCTCTAATCCAACATACACACTGAGACACCCTTTTCTGCACCCAGCCCAACTCCCCTGTCCCACCTGCTGGGCTCTGCTCCACCCTGTCAGAGCTCTATCTTCTGGTTCACACCTACACCTGAGGCAGATGCCGATCAGCTCTCTCTGTGCCCCACCTCACAGCTCCACCTGCCTCCTGGGAAGCCAGTTCCAACCTGACACTCACAGCTCAGACTGTCTCCCAGGAGGGCTGCAAATCAGAGACATAGCTCCATCTGCATCCTGGGAGGCCTGTTTCAATACTGGACACCCAGGCCAGCCAACATCAGAGACAACCAGATGGCAAAAGGCACATGCAAGAACATCATCAGCAGAACCCCATGAAATATGGCACCATTAGAACCCAGCTCTTCTAGTACAGGGAGCCCTGGATATCCTAACACACCTGAGGAGCAAGATCTTAAATCCCACTTCATGAAGATGATAGAGTCTTTTAAAAGGCATATAAATAAGTCCTTGAAAGAAATACAAGAAAACATAATCAAACAGGTAGAAGCCCTTAAGAGGAAACAAATAAATCCCTTAACGAAACACAGGAAAATACAATCAAACAGGTGAAGGTAATGAATAAAATGACCCAACACCTAAAAAATGGAAATAAAAGCAATGCAGAAAACACAAATGGAGGCAATCATGGAGATGGAAAACCTTGGAAAGAGAACAGGAACTACAGATGCAATAGATATACCAGTAGAATACAAGAGAGGGAAGAGAGAATCTCAGGCATAGAAGATCCATAGAAAAATGAATACATCAATCAAAGAAAATGCTAAGTGTAAAAAGTTCCTAACTCAAATCATCTAAGAAATTTGAGACACTATGAAAAGACCAAACCTAAGAATAACCGGAATAGAAGAGGTGAAGATTCCCAGCTCAAAGGGCCAGAAGACATCTTCAACAAAATCACAGAAGAAAACTTCCCTAACCTAATGAAAGAGATGGTCATAAATGTACAAGAAGTCTACAGAACACCAAACAGATTGAACTAGAAAGGAAAATCCTCCTGCCACATAATAATCAAAACACTAAATGTATAGAACAAAGAAAGAATATTAAAAGCTGCAAGGGAAAAAAGTTCAAGTAACATAGAAAGGTAAACCCATCAGAATTATACCTGACTTTCTCAAGAGAGACTCTAAAAGCCAGAAGATCCTGAACAGATTTCTTGCAGACCCTAAGAGAACACAAATGCCAGACCAGACTACTATACCCAGCAAAACTCTCAATCACCATAGATGGAGAAACCAAGATATTCCATGACAAAACCAACTTTAAACAATATCTTTCCTCTTATCCAGCCCTACAGATGATACTAGAAGGAAGACTCCAACATAAGGAGGGTAACTATAGCCAAGAAAACACAAGAAATTAATCATCTCACAGCAAAATCAAATGAAGAGAATCTCTCTCTCTCTCTCTCTCTCTCTCTCTCTCTCTCTCTCTCTCTCTCTCTCTCTCTCACACTTCCAACAACAAAATAACCGGAACTAATAATCATTGATCATTAATATCTTTCAACATCACTGAACGAAATTCACCAATAAAAAGATAGGCCAACATACTGGTTATCCATCATTCTGCTGCATATAGGAAATATACTTTAGGGTGGGGGGGTACCTAGGCGCACCCTCTCAGAGGAGAAGGGAAGGGGGAGGGACTGTGAGGGAGGGACCTGGAGGGAACGCAGCATTTGGGATATTAATTAATTAATTAATTAAGAAGAAGAAAAGAAAAGAAAGATGAAGTGCGTAGTGAGCTGACACACACCAATTTTAGACCTGGTGAGTTTGGTCTGCCTGCTCTCTGAGGTGTTTTTTCATGGCTGTGTATATGACCTCTTCCCAGTGTATTTGGCTGGGAAGAAGCAGCCATCCTGTCTGCTACAAATAATGTAAATCTAGTAGATAGAGTTAAGGCTATCCATTAAATACAGAATTCTAATATAGTAGAAATTTTGGAGTGTATCTTGTGAGGGGGTATCTGGGAATTATCATTGAAAAATACTAAAAAAAAAGATTTGGATTTTTTTTCTGGTAAATCAAGCAATTTTAAGTGGTTACTATAATATTTAAAATTTCATGTCTATCAGTTTTCAAAGTTTCTATTGACTCTTGAAATTTTACATTTTTTCATTTATTGAAGCTTATTTAATACTATAAATGAATAAGACAAGTAATTAACATAAAACAGGCAATGCACACTCCCCAGAGTGAACAATGTACTAAGCATCAATTTTAATTTGAGTGGAAAGCAAAAACTGTCCTTTATGACAACATAACTGCTGCCTTCATAACTGAAGATATGTATTCACTAGTATTGTCATTAATATTTTGGACTAGTCTCATCACCATCCCTAAGTTCCTTGTCTTTAATTTTATTTTATTTCATTATCTGTCACTTCAAATTGAACACAAAATCTTCTAAATTTTCTTTTATCTGATTATTATTATTATTATTAGTATTATTATTATTATTTCATGTGTATGAAGGCTTTGCCTATATGTATATATGTGTACCACATGTGTGCATGGAACTCATAGGTCAGAAGAGGGATTTGGTAGATCTGGATGGCTGTGATCTACTATGTGGATGCTGGGAACTTAACCCTGGGTGCTCTACAAGAATAACAAGTGCTCTTAACTGCTGAACCATCTCTTCAGCCCCCCAAATATTATTCGAAATGGATTTAAATATATTTAGATATGTGAAACAAATATAATAAGCAGCAAGTAGGAACCAAGGTGAGAACACAGTTAGTTAATGCCAGGTAGCCATGCGAAGGAACCATTTTTCATAACCTTTGGTTTTCTGTCTTGTTGGTTTGAGACAGAGTCTCATTGTGAAGCCTAGGCTGCGCTAACACCTTGGCCAGGGCTTTTTCGATGTTCACATCTTTGGTCTTCTATTTAAAACTTAATCTCACTTCAGGACCCTCAAAGATGGACTTGGGGGTTACCTGAATCTCTTTGCCCCTCTTCGCAATGTGGCCATATTGACTAAATCTCCCTTTATGGCATTCCTGTAAGTAAATTAAAAAAAAATCAATGTATATATGTTCTCCAACTGTAGGTTACCCGTTCTATTGACAATTATTTACTATTTGAGTTTGGATAGTTCAAAGGGGACAATATTAACTTAACTAGAGAGAAGAGAAAAGATGGGAGAGGAAAAGAAGGGGGGAGGGAAGAAAGGAGAGGAGGGGGAGGGAGAGAAGGGGGAGAGAAGGAGGGAGAGGAGGTGGGAGGAAGAGAAGGGAGAGGAGGGGGGAGGGAAAGAAGGAGGGAGAGGAGGGGGAGGGAGAGAAGGGGGGAGAGGAGGGAGGAGGGAGGAGGAGGAGGAGGGAGGAGGGGAAGAAGGAGGGGAGAGAGGAGAGAGAGAGAGAGAGAGAGAGAGAGAGAGAGAGAGAGAGGAGTGCCAATGGAATTACTCAGCATTTGTCTCAGTTTTCAACTTGAAATTGAGAAAAATAGAATATGCAGGTCAGTTCTGAATTCATTAGTAAGGTCTGAGCCAAACTGTTGGTCTTGAAAATCTTGGGGAGTCTTGGATCCCTAAGACCTCTGGTGTTTCCCTCTCTGTGGCACATTTAGGGACATTTTCATAGAGCAAAAGCATCACTCAGCCAACACACTCTATAACATGCAATGAATCAAGACATACAAAGGATAAATGACATTCTAGTGGAAAGACCACAGATTTATGCCTGTGCCAAGTGGATGCTGGTTACAAATGTAATGCACAACATGCCGTCTTAGCAATGGAAGGGTCACGCTCACTCATCAATTCAAATTAGTGTCAGAGTCATGTACCCAGTGTCTCTAAAGCTCTGACCAGTAAGCAGAAGGCAAATAAAGAAAGAACATAAGCAGAGACCGCAACTCTGACAGCAATAACAATTAATGAGGCCAGCACACAGTGGTTTTGGTTATGCTCTGCAGGGTTCCCATTTATTATGTAACCCAAAGGGATCAATAAACATTTTATAGGGAGCTTTAGATGCTGGGATTTTAAAAATGTCTACACTCCTCCCCTATCTCATGAGTCAGTAAGAGAAGCAGTCAAACACGGGGTGCAGGGGGAGCAAAATAGTACCTTCTGTAACTGTGGAGAAGCTTCTTAGGGGAAAATGGCTCTATGAAACAGTTGTCAAGTTTAGGGCAACAAGCAATGGTGAAGGAGGACAGATGCATTTGAGTCAAGAAGACTACAACACAAATGTGCTTTGGCAAAACACAATCTACAGACACAGAACTGTGGCCCCAGGCAGTGTATTAATATGTGAGTTTGGATATGTTGGGTTCGGGATGAAATCAGGCATACCTTGGGAATGATCTTGCCAAATGACTTAATTTTGATTCTGTAAATATTGGGGATCAACTGATTTGCTATGCTCTGAGGTGGAGTGCCTCTTGCTGGACTTGTCCAGGAACAGGTTCCTATGAGGAGATCTAATTGCAGTATGACCATCTCTAATGCACTTCCTCTAATTGTACTAGTAAACAGAGCATGTTTCTGGACCTCAGTTTATGTCTGTAAAACAGGGACCTGTATGTCTCCATGCAAGGGTTAAACCAGCTCCTACATACAAATAATTGCAAGTAATTACTAAATGTTAGACAGTTTTCTTGTTATAATCATTGTCATTCTTATTAGAAGGCACTACCTTAACTGTGGGGCAAGTCTTTTCTCAAGGATAGTTCAACATTGGCTTTCTTTTGGGTCTTCATTCAGGACAGTATGCAGCTAAAAGCCCAAGCACTCTACTCAGGCACTCCTGTAGGCTAAGTGTAGTTAGACTTTCCTTCTTCAGAGAACTCCAGGGAAGTGATACCAATAGAGTATAGGATAGAAATCTGTCTATATAAGCACAATCCAATCTGAGTCTAAGTATACTCAATCCTAGTTCTCCAATTCTAGTATCATTAAGGAAGCAAAACTGAGAGGACTAATATTCTGGCAAATATTGTAATTTTGTCACTTGTGTAAGACTGGCAGTTATAACCAGTTGTTAATGAATAATGCAGGCACGAGTCAGGAAAACACAGTACTTCAAAAGACATCCATTCTACCCAATGATAGGAGGGAAAGCATGCAAAGCACCACACAAAGTTCCTGACACAAAGGAAGTCTTGGGTAAAGAGGACCATTGCATTCCTGTCAACATACATTTACGATAATGACGCTGCTGTAACTGTCACGAGATGCTCATCTCAAGATGTCCTTTGACAGGGTTCGTTTCCTCCCCTAGGCAGCTTAATTGCCCTCCACCCAGCCCCTGTTGATACTGTGCTCCCATCTCTTGCTGCTGTGGCTGATTTGCTTGTACTGAAGAGTACACAATGAGTTCCTTGGGTAAGTATTACTGCTTTCGCCTTTATGAATCATTAAGAACACAGGAGATAGTCCCTAGTACAGTAGTAAAATTTGCAAAGCTACAATGGCTTTAAATGTTTGTATGGGGCCACAAGAGAGTCAAACACTTTAACATTACAATCTCCACTTGGAAACTTTCAAATTTGTTGAGGAATTTTCCATTTTTATAAAGTTTACCTATTTTTGATAATAGTCTTTATAAAATGTTTCTTCTTAGATCTCAGCCTCTGAAAACCTTCAGACCTATGCCCACCTTTCTTTTCTTTGTCAAATTACCAAGTCTATTGCCAATGAGTACTTTCTCCTAATTCAGGCTTGCAAAGGGCTCTTAATCAAATTTATTGTTTGGATACACAGCTGCTGTACCTCAGACTATCCTGCTGCCCCTGAAGGGGATTGTGTAATGAGATTATTAAAAAGTGCAATGCAATGTTTAAATCCCAAATATAATATGCTTAAAATGCACTTAGGCACCACCTTAAGCATTTTTTTAATGTTTTTTTCTTCCCATTTAATTCTCACAACAACCTTCTGGAAAGTATTGTTATAAATTACCCATGGTGAGTGAGGAATTCGATCTCTGAGTTATTTAACTCAGGGAAGGTAAACAGCTTGTCCTAGGCTACCTAGCAATTATAGATTTGAATGGGAGGTAGACATTAACTTTCTTTACTTCACTGTTTCCAAAACTTGTAAAGTCAAGATGTCCATGGCATTTATTACATCTATAATTGAATGCCCTGACTTATAGAATACCGGCGGCATTGCTCAATGTGGATATCACAAAATTCTATGAATATGTTAATCATTTCCTCCCATACTCTTCAGGAAATTGTGCAACATGTGAGAAACTCTCCAAGTGTCCTCTCTGGTCTACTTTTAGGGCCATCCTGTGGTACATCCTATCCTGTGCTCATTAGAAGAAATTTGGTGAATAGTAGAGTGACTTATATGAATGCTTCAGACATTCTAGAGACTATATTGATAGACCAGGTTGCTGAAGGCTTGGGCAGAAATACCCTTCAAGAGTTGGTTTAGGAGGAACAAGGTAGGTAGGATGTGTGGTACCCTCTGAGACATGCCTCTCCCTGTCACTGTTGGCACCAAGCACATCCTCTGGCTACAATGACCCTCTTGGCCCTTTGGTATCGCAAATCCCATCATGGTTTAAGATAAAATTTCTTTCCTTTTGTGGCTCATTAAATTAATTGAATTCCCACTCATAGTTTCTCTGAATTGAAGTGCATTATCTCATTAGAATTATTGGCAGCTCTGGAGAGGCCATGTGATATGAACAAAAGTCTCGGAGACCTTTATAAAAATGGTGGTAACTCTTCCCATCTCTCCACGAAGGCACATGTCTCTTCTGTACTTGAACAGTAAACCACAGAACCCATCATCTGAGACAGAGAGTTAAACAAAAACAAAGAGGCAGGCCTGAAGCAATATTGTAATTGCAAGAACATTTTCATAGCAGGAAACCTGCCAGATAGCCAGATTCTAGGTACAGCAATTGGAAGGAAGCAAAAGTGGTGAAAAGAAGCCCATGCTTGTAAACATCTGGAGCAGTTGCTTTGTATCCTGTGCTTAGCATGGTTGGCAGGTATTCAGAGTCTAGACCTTCATTCTCCCAGCATTTCTCCCTGGCACTGAGGGACTAATGGGGAAGGTTCCTGTTTAGCTTCAAGCTTTACTTATCCCTTTTGTTGTCTTCAGTACTCTGCTTGGGGAATTTACAAATATCCTCCCAATACTTCTGCATGGAGGACATCTGCTTGCAATTAAAGACAGATCTTGGAATCTGATTTTTCAACTACAGTTTGTTGCATTATAAGGTATAGTGAGTTTTGATTAGTGGTGTTTTTTTTTTCCAACAAGGGAAATGGAGAGGGACTGCCTTGTAATCAGAAACATTGCAAGGAGACTTTGCAGAAGGAGGCTGTGGGCCAGCTGAGACCAGCGTTCATTTTCCTCGGGAAAAGCCCCTTTGCAGTTGCTTTTGCTTTCCCTTCCTATAGCTAACAAGAGCTGGGAGGCAGCATACCCAGCCGTCTCATCTCCAAAGCTGCTTTTCATTATGAGGAACAGCAGGGGTGTCAACCCCAGGCCACAAGCAACAAGTAATGGGGTATGCTGTGTAATAACAGGAACCCAGATCAATCACCGTGAAGATAAAAGCAACAAACGGAATCGCAAGTTGGCACTGAGTCAAGATCAACTGGGGGAAGGGTGGCCAGTGAAATAACAACAACAGTCAGGAAAACAAACCAAGAGAAGATTGCAGAGTTAGACTGAAGCGTGCAGAGGGCAGAAGCGTCCCTTCTTTTAATGTTGTTTGAGATGCCTTTAATATATGTTAATCCATTCACCGAAAACAGCAGAGAGAGGCTGATCCTAGATTAAGCTGAAACCTCAAACAGTGACTCATGCATAGCACCTTTCTCTGACTGTGTGTTCTGTGACACCACACAAATTGGAAATGGATGCATCTTAGGGTTCACTTCTGTTGAGTGCTGTGGAAATTTTCACCTGCTTTTCCATATCACTTTGAGTATTTTCTCTTCTGAGAACAATTGTCATTTGTTTCAGTTGAAATATAATCTCATTCTTTGTGTTTCCATAACACTTAAAAAATATCTGGTCTATGGTATTTGCTATTTTTCATATATCTTAGTTACCAGACTTATCCAATTAAAAAAAAAAACACACACACACAGATTGAAGGTATCGTATTTCACCCTCATCCCCATTGGTCATTCACAGCACCTGTACAAGTCCTTAAATAATACGAGTGTTTAGTACATAACTCCAAATTTATTGAGTGACTCAGTTCAGGACAAGCTGGGAAACATCTGGAATTTGCTATCTATCTTGTGCTCTCTGAAGTCTCAACAGACACAAAAGTTTACATAAAGTTTATCATTAGATCTGGTAACAAGTTTGAGCCATGAATAGTCAAATGTGGGGCAAAGTCAGCATATTTCAACTAGCTTTCATGCCATTTCATCCTATGTTAATATCCCAGCTTTCAAAGTGAAAGCAGGAAATTGTGAAGCTAGACAGCTTAACTTTCTTTACTCCCTTTCTTGTTGTTGTTGGCAATGGATGTATTTTTCACAGAACAGTGGTCTTAAAACAATGGATTCCTGCTTGTTCACTGGGACGAATGCTCAAGTCCTGGGAAAAGACTGACAAGTTAGTGGATCTTCTTGCTCAGATCCATTGACAGGCAGAAGCATGGCATGGCAAAAGTGTCAAGACAGAATATATTTGGCAGAGGTTTTGAGGTGTGTCTTTCCCCACTCTGGGGACAGCCATCTTTCATAAACAGGTTGGTCTGGGTTGTTGCCACTTTGCCTCTGGCTCCTAGGCTTTGCTTGTCAACTTCTATCAAGAAGTTCTTGAACCAACTCCTAATCCCTTGGGAAGTAGTTATTTCTGAACCAGATAAAGTGCTTTTGAGTTAGAATTGCCAGGTGGGAGCACAGTGTGTCAGGCACTGGAGACACCATGGTAGAGAAGAGCAGATGTAATTCAGCTGCTGTGGATCCATGCTTCCGTGCACATGTGCTGGAGAAGTTTAAGGGGAGAGGCAAATAGTTATGCAATATAATTCCAGGTCAGGGTTAAGAATAGTAATACATGGAGAAAAAAAAAAGCCACCATAGACCATAGTCTGGTAATGAGCCACATATATTTGTGAAACTGGGCTGAAGAACAAACACACGGGTCCTGAAATAGATTTGGGGATTAGCAGAGGGTTGTGTGGTGGGAGCAGTGGGGGTGAGGGGAGGGCAATATTTGGGGTTGCAGAGATGCCAGATGCCATGTCTGCTTGCAGCCAGCAGAAGACCTTTTGGATGGTTCAGCCCATCAGAGATGACGAAATGGACACCAATGAGATGGAGCTCAGACAACCCCCACTGCGGTGTGACCATCCCACTTTAGTCCTTTCCTGGAGCAGTTGTGAAATGGAAGCTTCTGTGAATGAGTCTCGAGGCCATATGGTTTATGGTTTCAATTAAGCCCTTTTAGGCTAGAACACTTTGGGATACAGACGCAGACCACTGGAACATGTTTGCTCACCGTATGTTTACTGAATACCTAATAGGCACAAAGAGAGTGTGATCCCAAGATGATCCCAAGATGCACTCCTCTCTGTTCCTCTAAAAGTATCGTGAGACCCAGACCAAAAAATTTAGTTGCCGTGTAGCACATTCCTGGTTTTAGGCCTTTGCCTACCTTTTATTGTTTTCCTTGCTTTTTCTAGAATGGGAAGATCAGAGATAATTCTCATTTATGGAGGAGAGTCAATACTTGAGAAAATGAAATCAAAGTGTTCAGCTGAAATCTGTGCACATAGTGATCCTGATGACCCTGAACAAATGCTCTAAGACCCGTGCCACTCACGTGACTGTGTGAGTAGAGTGCGGTGTTGTTTCTTGCATTGCTCTCTCTGCGTTTTCTTGTAGCCTTACATCTCTAAATTTTATTTCAGACTGTCAAAAGAACTATATTTTATCCTTTCTGACTCTGCACACAGTAGGCCTTCAATTTATATTTATAATACCATGACTACTCAACTTTTTAAATATTCTCTTTAAATTAATATCTGTCTGATACTAAAGGTCTATTATTAGTGGAGAAGCATGCATATTTTTGAATATTTTATTGCATTTTATGTGTATAATATTTTGTCTGCATGTTTGTCTTGCCTGAATGGATATCTGTGTTGTCCCTGAGGTAACCAGAAAAGGGGGTTGGATTCCCAAGGATTGGAAGTATAGATGGTTGCGAGCATCCATGACCTTGCTGGGAATTGAACTTGGGTCCTGTAGAAGAGAGTAGCCTGTGTGTGTGTGCCCGGATCCATCTCTCCAGCCCTGTGAATATTTTCTTGATGCATCACATTTATAGCAAAATGACAGAATGCTATAATAAAGCTTTCCTAAAACATTTCAAACATTTTACATTCATTTTCTGAATGGTAATTTTGGGAAAAATTGTTGAAAATCTGCTTTATGGCTAACCTGGAAGTGACATTCCGATGGTTTTGTGACAGGAAATGGAAAAAACTGCCTGAAATGAGTGGGTAGGTAATGTCATGGTCCATTGTGAGCCTGTGGCATGTGTCTGGTGCTATAGCTTTTTAAAAACCTTGCTTTTTCCCTTTTCTACTACCTTCTGGTATCCCTCATGGTATTGTGTCTTAAATGCAAATCTAACTTTATATTAACAGTTAAAGTTAAAATTAAAAATAGTCCATCAGACCACCATCGTTCAAATATGAACTCGTACTGAGCACAGGTTTTTTTTTTTTTTTAATAATGCCATATTCACCCTAGAAGGAATATATTAAACAGAAACGTAGTTATATGTCTTTGCAGCTCTAAGTCAGGCAAAGTGTTAAAGTCTAGAACAGGAGTTTTGATTTCCTTGCATGAATTACATTTACTTTGCTGATGTATGAGACGAACCCAATCAAAAGCCTTATTGATAATGCATATGTGGCCAGCTTCTCGGGACACTGAGGCCTTGCACAGTATGTCTTTGTGTCGTCCCAAAGGGGCACCCTGCCCATAAGCTTTTGGCAGGACCAGAACACTGTATAGCTTTAAATGTTCCCTGATCCAATGTGGGAAAGGAAGCAGCTAGCCAAGCTCAGAACAGAGTTTTCATTGTACTGATGCCAGAAGGTGAAGGGGGATGTGTAGGGTGAGGGGAACTTGGAGGAACTTGTTCCCTGCTGGACTTTCTGATGGATGCAAGTCTAAAGGCATAAAAGGCACCTTTGGTTAGAGGGAGTAAAGGATGATGGCTTAGGATCCCTATAATTTAAATTGAGAATCTACAGTAAATCATGTATGTATGTATGTATGTATGTATGTATGTATGTATGTATGTATATATAGTTGAAGAGCCAGCAAAATAAT
The DNA here is from genome assembly GCF_011064425.1 of Rattus rattus. Taxonomy (NCBI): domain Eukaryota; kingdom Metazoa; phylum Chordata; class Mammalia; order Rodentia; family Muridae; genus Rattus; species Rattus rattus. Next base: position 176,640,446 of record NC_046156.1, on the reverse strand, counting down.
ACGTACTAACATTCAAACCCCAACTGTGCCTCATTTTGTCCTTACTTTCCCTAATTTCCAACCCCTTAGTCACCAATAAATTATGTCAGTTCAGCTTAACACATTCTCCTCTGTCTATGTCCAGCATTATTACATTGTAGTCCAAGCTCCCAGCTTCTCCTGCCTGCAGGTCATGACATTTCTGTTATCCTGAAAGCCTAAACTGGACTATCTGAATGGCCTAATGTCCTTATTAAAAAGTGAACACACAGAAGAAAGATCTGTAGAAGCCAGAACACCTAGAACACCAACATAATTTTAAACAAGGATCATAGTAGGTTTTCTCTTTTTTAAAAGAACAGCATCTTTGAAAGACTACAAATCTCACTGGGAAAGTATATATATTGGCTTGTAAAGAGTTTTGCTCATAGTAAGTTCTTTGCTACCCCTAGATGTTTAAGTTCTTCTCTGAGTGACTACCTCTCCTTCCTAGGTTTTCCTTTGCTGCTGCTCCACTTCAGTTGTGTTTCTGAACATTCCAGTCTTTGAGACAGGTTCTTGTCAGATCTGATGGTGCTATTTCACCTTTTGCACTTCTCTACAATTCAGATGGACCTCACACAGGACCACTGCCCTAAAACTAGACACTTTGCTCAGCTCTCACAACATTCAACTTGCTGGCTTTCCTTCTACCCCGTCTACCACTGCTCTTTTTGGTCTCCCTCCCTGGAGGCCCCTCCCTTTTTGATTTTTGTTTGTTTGTTTGTTTGTTTTATTTTACTTTGTTTCTTAAGCATTGGTCTGACATGGAACTCTCTTCTCTCTGCTGCTTCAGTTATCTTTCTCTCCCTGAAAAAACAACCCATCTATATATTGATAGCACCAAATTTTTAATGTTTAATTTAAATATTTACATTAAACTTTAGACTCTGTTCAGTCTCTCCAGTTTCTTCATGTGATCTCCAATTGGTGTCTCTATTTTAACTCAAAACCTGAGTGTCTGGCAGAACCTGCTCCTTCTCAGCCCTGCATTACCTCTATAGTCTTTCATCATCCACCCAGCACCTCAGTCAAAATCTGTGTCGTCTTTTCTCATCACTTTCTGTAAGTCCAGACATCTCATTTACTCCAGCAACCAGTAATGGCACTTCTATTTCCACAGATTTACTTCTCTGCCCATCCTGTGTGTCCAGATCCTACAGCCTCGACTTTCAAGAGGTTCCTTGTTTCTCACACATGCAATTTTTCTCCACTAAAACTAATCACCAAGAAAGTTAAAACTAACAAAGTATAAACCAGATTATGACACTTTATTGTCTGAAACTATCCACTGATCCTATGTACCCAGAAAGCTCAAACTCCTCTCATGGCCACACAGTTATACTTCATCCAGCTTGCCTTTCCCCATTCCTCCTCCTCCTTTTAAAGGAAGTCACTTTAGTCTAGTTAATTCACAAATAAAAACATGACATAGCTAGTTTAATGAAGCTACTCAAATATGTGCCCAGTCCCCAACTCTGTACATTTTAGTGAACTTCTTTTTTTTTTTTTTTTTCTTTTTTTCGGAGCTGGGGACTGAACCCAGGGCCTTGCGCTTGCTAGGCAAGTGCTCTACCACTGAGCTAAATCCCCAACCTCTGTGAACTTCTTTAAAGTGGCCATTCTGAAGTAATGGAGAGTCACTTTGGGTCTTGCATGGTCATTATTGATTGCATTTTTACTCACTTATCCACAACAAAAAAAAATGACGAAATTAAGACTAGAAAAATAACTTTGTAAAAGATTGCTTTGTAGCATCTATCCTGACTCCTGTGTCCCTTTGCCTGCACCCCATTATTCTGCACCCTCTGATTTTATCCCCTTTCCTTTTTATTAATAGAATCGTAACTTCATTCAGCCATCTATCCCTCACTGAAGCAGATCATTGCTCACAGAAGCTGAGCCAACTCACTACTCCAGCAGACATGGTTGTGCTGAGGATGCTCCTACTCGCCACTGCCATGACTGGTTCCAGAAGAGGCAGCACAGTGGGAATGCTGCTTCTAGAAAGTTTAAGGAAAAAAAACCCATACAGGATAGTGTAGTCTCTTGGCTTCCCACATTTCATCTTAGCCCTAAAGATGAAGCTGATGTACTCAAGAGGCCGAAGGCAGATCTGCTCTTGGGAAATGAATTCGGAGCACCTGGACTTAGTCAATCCTAAACGCTGTCTCTCCTCTGGCTTTCCAGTTACTTGAATGAGTTGGTTTACTTGCTACTTAAGTCAGCTTGAATTATGGTTCTGTTATTCACCCCGTTCTTGACTAATGTATTCCAAAATGGGCCCCAGTCTACTACTCTAACTTCTTCTGCCAAGGTCTTCTTGGTGTTAGGCCCAATCCTTAAATGTGCCAAGCTTAGACCAGCTTCAGTTCTTGCTACTTCTAGCTCGTGAGTGGTCTTTGTGTTCCTAGTTCGGGTTTGGCCTCAACACTGATCCACAGAAACTTGCTCCTACTAAAGAATCTAAGAGATTTTCCTAGTCACTTCTACTGTAGCATAATGTTTGTATTCTTCACAGCTCTAGTTGATCTTTGTGTTAGGTGTTCAACCATTTCCCTTTTACTTTTAAAAACATGTATGTTACTATCTTCTCTTTATCAGAATATAAGGTCTGAAAACCAAAATGCTCATTTTTGTTATAGGATGGACATTCATAAACATTTATTAAGGCACAAGCATGGATGAAGTCTTGGAGCCTATAGTAATGGTTCTCATCTACTTTCTCCATATTATCTCTAACAACTTTAAGGGCCAAAGATTTTGTCTTCTAAAGATACAATTCCAAAGACTTTTCTAGATAATTTTTTCTGTGATAATTTTTTAGTTAGAATTAGATAAACACTTCCTAATTTGGTCAGTTGAATGTAAAGACAGACTCTTCCAGACAAAGAACTGTGATTTTAAAAGGGATGGAGAGGGAAAGGAAGGGAAGAGGGAAATAGCATTTAAACAATGATCTAATTGTAAGGAAATACCCCCCCCACGGAACCATTAGCATGTACAATGCAGATTTACTAATAAAATCTATATTAAGCAGGAAAAGGAAGTATTTTTCATCTATTGCCTAGAGATGACAAATCATTTCCTGATTCTTTGACTCAAAACCTGGGACTTGCTTATTTCTTCTTTTCTTCTTAGCTGTTAGCACAGACATTTGGGCCACTCTTTTAAATGGTTTTAAACCCATTCCTTGCTTACTTTTACTATTAACAGTTCTCTAATGGGACCCCATTTTCTCTCTCATCCCTTACTTCCAAGCCTTCTGTTATTTATGTTCTGTGTAGGGATATGGCCTTAGTCCTTCCAAAGTGGCATTTTTACCCTGCCACGCCTCTGCTCTGGACTCTAGCAACAACACTCCACCAGCCTCAGTCTCAGTTCATCACTCAGTGTTTCTTTAGAAAGAGTTCACTCTACTCTAATTTCTTTTCGTCCATGTGCTTCAGACAATACAGCATCCTTCCCTTCCTCTGCCTGTGTCCTGTTTTCTCTAGCCATAACTTTTGCTTTTTATTCTTTCTCTTGTGCTGAAAAATTTCATTCTTCCCCGTCTCATGGTTACTATTGATGTGTGAAACACTGTGAGCAAAGCAACTTGTCGAGGAAAGGGTTTATTTGGCTTATGATTGTCCATCACAGTTCATCATCAAGGAAAGTCAGGGCAGCAACTGAAGCAGAGCAGGGGCCTGGAGTCAGGGGCTGATGCCGAGTCCATGGAGGAGGGCTGCTTGCTGGCTTGCTTTTCATGGCTTGCTCAGCCTGATTCCTTATACAACTCAGGACCACCATCCCAGGAATGGCATGACCCACAGTGGGATGGGCCCTTCCCCATCAATCACTAATTAAGAAAATACCCCACAGGTTTGCCTACAGCCCCATCTTATGGAGGCGTGTTCTCATTTGAAACTTTCTCATCTACGACACTGTAGCTTGTATCAAGTTGACATAAAGGCACCCAGTACATCCCCTCTCCAAAGAATTATCCCTAATTCTTTCCAGAATGCCTGTTTTGATCAAGGCTCTATTTCAACAGTTCATCACATTTTAACCTCCTCCTTGAACCGAGCACTGAAGCTTTCTTTCAGTGATTATTTTTTTTTCTGAAAATCACTGGTGAGAAAGAACACGGAGTAAAAATCTTTGTACATAGTTTACTATTAAGATGACTCTACAAACCAAAACATGTGATGCAAGTGTGTGTTGTAAACAAGTAGTACATCCATGTTGGAGGATACAAGAGATTCCAAAATGTTCTAGAAGTCAAGTTAGAATGTAGACTATAGAATTGTCTTCCAAAAAAGGTCTACCTAGAGCTTCTAGGATAGCAATTTTTTTATCTTTCCCTGTAGCCACTTTACAATAGACAAGCATAGAAGTCTTATTATGTCTAGTCACAAATTTCTTTAATGAAAACCCTCTCTATTTTTCTAAATTTCTATGAGTACATGCAGACTTTAAAGGTACCCCTGCTTCTTGATCTTCACTTTAATTAATCATAATTTATAATTGGAAAAGTGCAAGTCTAGATAAGGAGATAATATATGTATGGTACTTGAAGATATCTTTCTTAAGCCAATTTCATAATAAAAAAAGGCAGTTTTATTCATTCCACTAGAACATTTATAGTGAGCATTCTGTTTCCTAAATGTGTAGTGGTTTGCAAGGCTAGGACTAAAAAAAGAAGTGACAATATGATGGCCAAGCTCAGCAATTGCAGCGTAGCCAAGGAGGAAAGCTCTCAGAGGAGAGGTCACAGAAGTTCTTGAGTTTAGGGCTTGTTGATTTATAAGCTATTTAGGAAGTGGCAGAGACATGCGTGGTCGGAACGCTTCTGCAGCTAGTGAGAGCAAAGCTGCTGCAATTTATGACACGAGAAACAAATTGTAAAGCCGCTGACACTGCTGGGGGAAGAATCTGTATTTTCTCTTTAGAATTTGATGCTGTAGTCCAGATTAAATAGTCTAGCATTAAAAAACTGTCTAAAGGCATTTAAAGTTTCAAGAAGGAGCTAGGAAGTATCTGCATGTCTTCAGGACACAGAGAACGGTACATAATTAAAATTCCCTGAAGCTGGTTCAGTCTCACCACATTGGGGAAAAATTGAACTCCAGTGGTCATGACATCTCCATTTCTACTCTTTGATCAAGATGAGGTCTTTGGATCTTACTATCTTCATTAATTTTTTTTCTCTTTCTTTTTCATTTAGGATCCCAATTGTCCTTAATTCCAAAGATGAAGGGCTCCCTCCTACTATTTGTAAGTAAACCCAGGGATGAAAAGTCCTATTCTAGATGTACAAAATATCTAGAATCAAGTGAATAAAAGGACTTTACAAGAACAAAGCACAGATTAATATATCAAGCAACTCTCCAGCCTCATGCCAGCTTTCACCTTTCACTCATACTAAGTGACTGAAAAGTGTTGAAGGCAGCATTTTTAGTCACAGTGCATTTCCTTGGAATATGGGGAATAGAACTGTAATGTCACACAGACAGACACAGACACATATACAGATACACACACAGACACAGGAAACAAACACAGACACACAAACACATACACAGAAATACACATGCACAGAAACACACGCATATATACACACACATATATACACACATGCACAGACAAACACAGACACATACATTGACACACATACATATACACCCACGCATAAACACATACCCACAGACACAATCACAATACAGACATACACACAGACACAGACACACATACGTACATACACATGCATATACAGACAGTCACAAATATGTACACACACAAATACATGTACACATACTCACACACACACACACATACACACTCTTCATGTCCTGTGAGCTTGCTGTGTGAGATGGTGTGGTGTTGGGCTTGCAGCAACAGACACGTGTTAGGGATGGAGAATCCCAGGCAGCACTCAAAACCACAAGTGTGAGAAGGACACTCTAGGTGTCTTTTCTAGTTCTTTCCTTTCCCACTCTTCAAACTGAAGCTCTATCCTTGGACTTCTTATAGATCTTTTAGTTTACAGCCAAACCAAACCAACCAAGCAAAGCCCCTCTAATCAATAATAAAAAGACTTTTACTGTTAGGATTCAAGAGCATCTGCATAATAGATAGCATAATAGCATATTAGACTTGAAATAGGAAAACCATTTGCTGTTTACTTTTGTTGGGAACAAAGCATAGTGGCATTCTGCTTCTAAATTGATCCTGTTAATTTTACTAACCCGTGTGTGGAGGGACTTTCTGAGCTGGGATCACTAAGCTGTAATTTGAGGAATACGAGGCCAGCCTTTGGTCTGGATCCCAAATGTGGTTAAGACCTGCTTACTCTAGAGAGCAAGATATCTTTTGAGCCTGGTCACAAGTAGTTTTTAAAAGTTAATAGATTCAATTTGGCTAATAAAATTTGCACTTGGGTTAACAATCTACACCTTGTAATGCCCCCCCTAACTATAATAGGTAAAAAGATTGGGAATATTTGTTCCCAAGCCCATGGGATCAATCAGAGAGAAAAAAAAGACTATCAGTTCATTTCCACATTTTGTCTACTTTTAAGAATCAAATTTTAAGGCTCATTGATGTCTCCAAGATAATGGTAGCCAAATTCCTCCAATAGTTCACAAGTGTTTGCTTTTCCTGCTTCTGAAAAAGTGTGCTCTAAATTATGTGGCTTTTCATAATGGTGCCTGGAGTTATTGTGTTCTCCCAGGAAAGTACTTGATGTGCTCATTTTCCTTTCTGCTTAAAGTACTTTATTATCATAATCTGCTGGCAGCACAAGAATAAATTTAGCAAGCATCACCAACGGGAGCTGACCTCAGTTGCCTCATAAACATAACTCATAGATGGACTTTTTCTTGAAAAGAAATTATTTTTGAGATTTTAATATAACTATCATTTCCAATCTCCCCAAGCCCTCCCATTTAAACCCCTTGCTCTCATTAAAATTCATGGCTGTTCCTTTAATTATTATTAGACACAACACACACATGTGTTATGGTGCAGTGTTTGGTACTGAGCAAAATTGCCCAAGCTTGTTCTCTGGTCTCCACAAGCATGAACACCTGCACACACATAAACATGTACAGATACACACACACACTCACACACACACACACACACGTGCGCACACAGAGCAAACACACAGAAGCACATGACTATCATGCATAGTAGTGCCTGCCTTTATTCCCAGCACCTAGGTGGGCAGCTCTCTGTGAATTCGAGGTCAGCATAGCAAGTTCCAGGCACATAGTGAGCTACATAGTAAGCTGCCATCTCAAAACAACCAAAACCAAAACACAAACAAAAATCCCTAACCACATGGCTGCAAAGATCTCATGGTCTAGAAATCAGAACCCAGTGGTTAGTAAAATACTTTCCGCAGTGTCATCTTCCTATCTGACTCACTCTTCTCCATTTCCAACTAAAACGGCAGTCACCATCCAATGCTGTACTCTGACGTCATTCATTACACAGTCTTGGCTTCCATTCAAGGATGCTTTAAAAACGTTTTCTTTTTGTAAAACAAAATACCAGAAAAGAGTTTTATTTCTAACTCTGTGGCTGTGTTTTATGCAGGAACCAAAGAAAAGTTTCAAAAAGTTTCCAATATTAATCCTCCATGTTTGAAAAATTACTTAGTAATTATTAAAAATATTAAGTTATGAAAAAAATTGGATTTCCTAACATGCTTACTGAGACCATTTCTGAGAATTATAATGTCTACAACTCTAGGTCGAATCAATGTATAGCTCATCTTCCCAGACAGTTAAATTGATTAGCTTTTATCCTTTGTTTTATTTTTAATTTTTTGTAAGCTATAAAACTACAAAAAGGTCATGTTCGATGTCTTTGAACCCAAACTATTTTTGGAATAGGCCTAAGATGTCTTTACTATTTGTACAGAAACTTGTTTCATGTGTATGCATTCTGGATTCTCTGTAAGTTCAGCATGTCATGAACATTTGATGACTTTCAGTCATCCCAACTTAAAGGAATCAGGCAAGCTATGGTCTTTCTCTCATCCCAGAAAGACTTATCTCAATGTTGGCTGGCAAAGACTTTATGGACTGTTGCTACTGTGGACCTTAACAGAGACCTTTGTGCTTTTACTTCTCCCATGGACATGGCCTCTTTTCTTATGCATGTCTCTCGCCCTTAACTTCAGCTCATTTTTTCCCTTATCCTTGATTTGGGATAATAATTTACCGTGACAGTTAAGTACATTTTCTTCTCCAACTAAATAACAAAAGGACAAAAGGACTCTTTGATGCTTTTCTGTGTATCATCTCCTTGTTTTAGAACTTTGGCGTTTTGGAAAATTTTAACTCACTATAGGCAGAAATGAGTACCCTTGCAGCTTCATTCTGGATGTGTATATGGGTTCAAAGATATCGCTGTGCAATAATAGTAGTGCTTAGCATTTGATAAGGCTATTATTCCAGGGAGTGGTGCAAGAATCGTGTGTTTAATGCTTTACAAGAATGATCTCAATTCATTAATTAAATCTACAATAAGAATTCTTTTTCCTTTCTTTCTGAACCACTAGTTTAACCACACAGACTGCTGACTGTGGTCATCATAAAATTCCACTCTGGAACCCACAGGTGGTTAGTGATATGGTCAGGGTCTCAAGCCCGCTGGAGGCGCTAATGCTCACAACCTAAAGTACTAACATTGAGTAGGCATTTCTTGAGTGTTTTTGTTTATGGATCACTTCGATTGTCTCATTCCTGGAACCTAGTAATGGTCAATGAAGCTGATAAAGAGAACACCCTGAAAGCTAGCTTTAAGAGGACCTAGTTGCTAAATGAGCCGCAACTTTTATGGATGAAATAAGCATGTTCCCATGAGCTAATGAACAGAATGATCCAAACCATAGAACTACTCCATAATTGTATTGAACTTATAACCTAGATTTTGTTCAGACACATTTGTAAGGGCTCTTAAGTGTTCCTTTCCCAGTTTTCCTTCCCTCCAAGGTTCTTTCTTTATTATTCTCTATCATAATAGACAATAGTTTATCTATTCCAAAGTAAACCTTAGGAGAATGTAGAAATTTGAAAGTGTGCAGATAGAAGCATGATGTTAGTTTATAAGTTAGGGTCCAGGAAACAATCGTATACATTTATGTATTCCCTTCATTTGCTTCCTGTTTATAAGATATCAATCACAGGTGATCTGATAAATGAAATGTAAGAACATAGAAACACACACATATGTATGCATGTGCATGGATAATAGAGTAATTAATTAAACAAAAAAATGGGGGTTTCCTGATCTGGAAGATGTAGCCATAGTCCAGGAAACTGTGTGTACACAGGAAAGGGGAAGGCTGGGAGAATGGAAGATAATGGGGAAATAGAATCAGGGAAGAATTTTACATTTAAAAAAAAAAACAGTGATCATTAGTATCTCTTGGTCAGCAGAAGAACATCAATGTAAATTTGGTGGAAGTCAAATATTCAGTGTAGAATTGAAATTTATATGTATTAGGTTACATTGTAAAAAGGTGGAAAAAAAACCTAAAACATGTTTAAAAGCATTCTGAGTTTGGTGTTGCTCATTTCTGTCCCAAATTTGTAATATAACTAACTACCTGTTTCTGAGAACTGTCTGAATTATAAAAACAGATATGCAAGTTGTGTGAATAGTATTTATTTTGTTCTTTTGAAAACATGTCTGTGCAGTCTCCAGTTAAGACTTAAGGTAATGGGGGCCACTCACTCATCTCCAAAACTTTAACCCAGAATTGCTCCTGTCTAAAAGAAATACAAGGACAAAGAGTGGAGCAGAGACTGAAGGAAAGGCCATCCAGAGACTGACCCACCTGGGGATCCATCCCGTATGTAGTCACCAAACCCAGACGCTATTATGATGACAAGAAGTGCATTCTGACAGGAGCCTGATATAGCCGTCTCCTGAGAGGCTCGGCCAGAGCCTGACCGAAACAGATGCAGATGCTTGCAGCCAATCAACGGACTGAGCACAGGGACCCCAATAGAGGAGTTAGGGGAAGGACTGAAGGAACTGAAGGGGTTTGCAACCCCATAGGAAGAACAATACCAACCACCCAGACTCCTCAGAGCTCCCAGGGTTTAAACCACCAACCAAAGACTACATAGGGAGTGACCCATGGCTCTACATGGCTCCAGTAGCAGAGGATGGCCTTATCTGGCATCAGTGGGAGGGGAGGCTCTTGATCTTGTGAAAGCTCGATTCCCCAGTGAAGGGGAATGCTAGGGAGGTAAGGGGGGAGTATGTGGGTGGGTGGGAGAGCACTCTCATAGAAACAGGGGGAGGGGAATGGGATAGGTGGTTGCCGGAGGGGAAACCGGGAAAAGGGAATAACATTTGAAATGTAAATAAATCCCGCCCCCCAAAAAGACTTAAGGTATGTTCCTCAGAGATGGTGATATTTTATTCAGGGTAAAGAGCATTCCCAAAGAAGTTTTAAGACATTACATGCTAAACTTGATAGATTAAAATGGCCAGTTAGATTCTATAAATGTTAATTACCTGTGAAGAGCTATTTCAGAGTAATAACTGATCTATCATTCAGTGAGGCTTTCTTCCTGAACCTGATGTGTATTGTTGGATTATCAAATAGACTATACACTTACAAAGTCCTACTTTGAGGGGATGAATCGAGAGCTAATTTCTTCAACAGAAATGCTCTTTCCTGCTACAGATCTGCTGAAGGTTGTATGTAACACAGAGCTCTGGCTTATGTGAAATGACATTTTTTTTAAAAAAATTCCTATATGCAATCTCTTATTCCTTCTGCAATTTCTGTCAAACATCGTAAAAGCAACTATGCTCAGAGTAGGACATGGTTATTAGGTCAATGAGTGTTTGTTGGATGTTAGCAAAGAATGTTATCCTAAGTGTCATGCAAGATTTAGAGGTGAATCATACAGTAGTGAATATTGCAACATTTTACAATATTATGGACAAATATAAGAACGTTTTTACTTTTCTTCCCCATAGAGATTGAATTTTGAGTCTACTCTTCTCAAGAGCCCCTCTTTCCTTCTCAGACATTTCTCCTAATAAATCTGTCATGTATCTAATACCCCAGGACCTATTCTGCAGGTTCGCATCTCAGAAAATCCAAGCTAGCACAGGATCCAAAGAGAACATTCTCAGGATCACGACATCTTGAGCAAACAAAACGGCTTCTATTAGTCAAGAACTAACTGGCTGCAGGAGAGCCTGGGAAGCTCTGTACTCTGACCTCATGAGCCACTTAGCTTTGTTTTTCTTCTAAGAATGAAGTTCATGCACTGGGTAGGAAGGCTGGCAAGCTGTGAAGTGGAGAGACGGTCTCAAGGACCTGGAGGGGTTCATGTTCAGGTTAACCATGCCAGGGGTGTGCACGCCAATGGGTGGGGTGGGAGGTGTGCATCTAGAGTAGCATGGCTGGGCTCTTTCTTGTACCTTTCATTTTCCTCTTGAACATGTGCAGTCTTTAAATCTGTTTTATATGCTTGTGCTTTTTGGCAGTCGTTATTCAGGAATTTTGTTTCGTTTCTCTGGTTACCCTTTATCTCTTCCTCACACACCTGCATTTCTCTGCTTTGTGAACTCATCTGTACATGAAGTCATGGCCATGCCAAGACCCTCACCAGACAGTGATGCCAAGATGTCAAATCTTGGAATTCCTGACTCCAGAATTTGGGGTCAGATAAAGCCCTTCTCTTTAGAAATTCACTCCTCGGAGATATTGTTATAGCAACAGAGAATAGAAAAAAATTGAAGCTTACTCTCTAACACAGAGGTTCTCAACCTTCCTAATGTTGTAACCCTTTAGTATATATAGTTCTTTATGTTGTGGTGACCCCCAACCACTAAATTATTTCATTGCTACTTCATAACTGTAATTTTTCTACTATTATGAATCAAAATGTAAGTATCTGATATGCAATTCCAAAAGGGGTTGTGACCCATAGGTTGAAACTGCTGTTATAACCTATATGGTCTTCTTTATCATTTTTAAGTCTCCTGTCTCAGAATCTGCCCATATGAAACAACAAAAGCAACAGGAGACAATTACTTGACTCATCCTACATAAAAACACTACAACAATTCATAAATAAATGCATTTATGAGAGATAGCTTTTCTCATTTGACTCCTAGGCATTCTTGGGAGCTTGAGGAGATTAATACTTGCCAGGGAGCGTTCCAAGCAAACAAAGCCTCCAGACCTCACACAGAATTACAAAGCACTAAAGTTAAACGTAATTTTTTTATTTCCCAGAGAGGGTTACAGCTTGGGTGCCCTCTTGATTCCTGACAATGGCTTGTCCTTTTAAAAGGAGATAGCCTTTACAAAACTTGAAGAAATTTAAACTTCAAAATTTAAGAAAAGTATGTTTCAGGGGAGAAATCACATAGAGTGCTCCCTATGATCAGTTGACTGAAGAAGAGAAGACTAGTTAGTGTCTGGTTTGCTGATGGTTTCACACATTATGTAGGCAACACCAAGAAATGGAGAGAGATCATTGCAACCCCTTTCTCGGGCAACCCTGAAAGATACCAGTGAAGGGAAATCTTCAGTGGGCAGAATTCTGGGCGGTACACATGAGCATAGATTTTTGTCTGGAAGGAGAAATGGCCAGATGTGTGATTGTCTACTGATTCATGGACTTTATCAAATGGATTGGCTGGATGGTCAGGGACTTGGAAAGAGTATGATCGGAAAAATTGGTGAAAAAAGAAATCTGGAGAAGTATGTGGATAGATCTCTCCAAAGGGCCCAAGGATGTGAAGATATTTGTGTCCCATGCAAATGTTCATCAAAAGGTGACTTCAGCTGAGGAATTTATGAATCAAGTAGACAGGATTGCCTGTGGACAGTCAGCTTCTTTCCCCAGCCATTCTTGTCACTGCCCAATGGACCCGTGAATAAAGTAGCCATGGTGGCAGAGATGAGGGTTATGCATGGTCTCAACAACAGGACCTCCACTCACCAATGCTGACCTGGCTGTAACTTTTGCTAAGTGCCAGATATGCTAAAATCAGAGATCAGGACTGAGCCCCAGATATGGCACTACTTCCAAGGGTGACCATCCAGTGACCTGGTGACAGGTTGACTATATTGGACTACTTTCTCCGTGGAAAGAACAGCATTCTATTCTTATTGGAATAAATATTTATTCTTATTTTAGTTTTGCCTTTCCTGCACATAATGCCTCTGCCAAAACCACTGTCCGTGGACTTACCGACTGCCTTATCCACTGTCATTGTATTCCATACAGTATTGCTTCTGACCTAAGAACTCACTTCACAGTCAAAGAAAATGCACAGTGGGCCAACAATCATGGAATCCACTGGTCCCACCATGTTTCCCACCACCCTGAAACAGCTGGCCTGATAGAGAGATGGAATGGTCTTTTGAAGACACCATCATAGAACCAATTAGGTGGCAGCAGTGTCCAATATGTGATATAGTCTCTCCCATAGCCGGGATTCCCTTGAAGAAGGAAGGAGGAAGAACCTTAAACCGTTAAAGATTTCCTGAGCTGCAGAGACACTTGCTGGAGTTCATGGTTCTTCCTGGTTTGGCCTACATCCAAGTCTCAGTGATTGGCTGACAAGAAAACCTGGCTATACTAACCAAGGTATAAGTTGGAGTTTGAAAGTGGGAGAGTGTCCAATCAAAACCAGTCAAAACCTCTCTTTAGAGCTGTTTGTCTTTAATAACCATTCTGTTGACAAAACCCCATCTCAGATCATGCTTCCCACCAATGTCAAACTGCAAAGCCAGGTATATTACTGATCATTTAGGTACACATATAGAAATAGTTTAAGTAGAGTCCTAGATATTTCTTCAAACAAGTATTTGCTAAACCAACGGACAAGCTATCCAGAAGATTCACTAATGTTTCTCTCCCAGTTTTCTTTTATGAACACACTAAAGGCTATACTAAGTTGAATTAAGTAAGATAGATTGCTGCAACAGAAAATAATGGGAGGAAACTGAATTGAATAGAAGATGTATATGTCACTGTATGACGTAATAATAGTAATAATTCATGGAGCAGGGTTCTAGTTTCGACCCATTTGTTGTCCTAGATCCATTTTCCATCCTCTCTCCCCTGATTTTGGGATGCAGGACACTGGCCTCTGCAGTCAGCATTACCCAGAGTTCTAGGCTTCCCCACTGTCAGTTGAGTTTGGTCACTGGGAGCCATCGTTATGTGTCCTCAGTCCCGTGTCTCTTTCTGATTCTGAGAAGCACCATGCTCCACAGTGATGGCTCTGCTTATGTGGCTTCCACTGCACTGCTCAGAGTCTTACCAGGGATCCGGATGGCCATGTTCTTTCGGACTTGGAGATGGGTGAATTCTCAGCTATTAGCCCTGCTCACCATTCCTGGCAGATTTTCTTAGCTCTCTCAACCTATCTGTAAGCTGATAATATCAGTGTGCTTTTTTTTTTTCCAGACAAGTCTTTCGGATCGGCCATCTTTTTCTTTCCAGACCCAGATTGATAAATAGAATAGAATTGAATTTTTATTCTATAATGTTGATTGGTAGTATTCAAAAAACAAGTGTTTTAAGAGCTGCAAAGAAATGAAGCATAGAATAATACATCACTCAAGGTTTAGACCTTGACGACAACATCTTTTTCATCTCTTGTCTCAGAGTCTGCCTGCATGAGGCATCAACACATCAGGCGACTTCCACTGGGATTTTTTCTTTAATCAAAGACACTAAAATGCTTCACGAGGAGATGTTTTTAAGATAGCTTTTTATCACTGGAGTCTATAATTTGATTCATTTGACTCAGATACTGTCTGAATGCTATTTTCTAACACCATTGTCAAGCATTGATTTCTTCACACGTTCTCAAATGCCTAACACTCGAATGGTGGAGTTATCTAAGTGCAGCTATTCACAATGTTCTTGTAAGCTTTTGAGAAAGAACAGCGGAACAAAAGTCCCCCGTTGCTTTGATGGCTCTGTACACAAGCAGACTCTGAGGTGTGGGCTAAACTCACTCGGGATTTGATGGAAGTAAAGTAATCATTTGCTTTCTGCTAACGGCCACAGCATGCTGACCGTACCTGATCTCTTTACTTCGGAAGTAGCGGTGAAGTTAAATTTCAACATCAGACAATAGAAGAAAATGCAGAACCCGTGGTACCTCGTCTCATTTCACCACGACCTCACTTTATTTACATAATACAACTTCTCTGTGAAATGTATCACTTTTGATTAAACCGGAGGGTTCAGAAAAGAAGGACTTAGTGCTTTGCCGTAGATACTACACCACCAACCAGTGGCTTTCAAATATATTTTTAAACACCCATCTACAAAGGAAATATATTGTACATTTTGACTGATAAGCACCTTATTAGCCACAAAATGCTTACCTTTAGCATAAGTTTGAAATCTTCAATAATATAAAATATAGTTTATGCTTCTGCTCTAGAAAATTCCATTAAAGAGCTAGCAGATGGAACTAAATAACTTTTGGAAACCTGACAGCTGCTGTTTATCATGAAGAAGCTACAGATGAGAAATTACCTTTATAAAACAAGACAAAAATCCATGACATAAAGATGAGTTCCATAGTCTCCTGTATTTTAAGATTATTTACATAAATATGGTTGGGTGGAGAGCATAAGAAAATGTTAAATTTGTATTCTTATAGTTAAGACAGGATTTTCATATTCTCTGATTTGATGGCTACAACAGCAGTCAGAGCAAAAGATCAGGGCTCGAGATGAAGAGATTTCCTCATGGCCTGCTGCCAGTCAACACAGATTTCCAAGTTCAGACTGGAGTCCTAACTTTTGTGGCTTTTATAGGTAGCTCGTAGGAAATTTTGAATCATTGCAAAGTGCACCTAGGTGAGTTACCAACCCTAACTGCAACATAATGAGGGTATGTGCCACCCTCACGCTGGTTGACAGAGAGGTTTTTAATGACGTGGAGATGTATCCTCCCAACACTTAGAACTGTCAAGAGAACATTCTTACGTTTGCCAGCAGGAGACTGCTGCTTTCCCCTTGTTTCTTATTATTGTTACTAAACTGGAATTACCCTCATTTTTCTCATTTGGAATTCAAGTTGTGTTTTTTAATGCCCAGATTAAGCATCTCCTTTTCCTTCTCTTTTTCCATTCCAATCTCCCAGGATCATTTTCAGTTCTTGAAATTCTATCCTCATTTATATTCTGCCACAAAATTAGCAACTGACTGTTTTCCCTTGTTATTTTGATATTATTTTAAATGCATATATTTTTAAATTTCAGATTAGACTATGTTCTCTTATAATAAGAGCAACTAAGCTTTTTGATGGCTTTGTAATCCTTAGGCCTCAGCAAAAACCACCCTGAACATGATCCCTTACTATTTGGAAGGAAGACCTGATTTCCCAGTGCGCTTCAGGGATAAAGGCACTTTTCTGATTTCCTCTTGGATGGATTTTACTCATACATTAAAGACCTAACTCTTCCAACCCCAGGGACTGGTTTGTAAATAGTCTGGATCTGGGAGCTGTTAGAACTTGATAATCATGGTTGTTCCAGGAGCCCAGAGGACAACAGGTGGTTTTAAGTAGTTGCGAGAATATAAACAGCAGCTCTTTCTTCTGCTCAGCACAGGGCAAGTAGGCGAAAATCAGAGCTCCTATTTTCTCTATGGAAGGTGATTAACTGTGCCCCTAAAACTAAAACTTTCCAAGCTGTTGCCCCGACCCTGCATGGGTCAGGCTTGAAATGAGGTAGCATCTCTGATTGTCTTCTGAGAGGCTGAACAGGCACGTGGTCACGCCCCATAGTTTCTTTCCCAGCAGGCTTCAAAGAGAGAAAAAGCCTGCCACAAGCCCACTTATTCCTGAGAGCTGAGAGAGTCCACCATTCAGAGGCCCCTGGGAGTGCAAAGAATTATGAAGGGCTTGTAATGTGCAGTGTAAAAACAAGTGCAGTTATCTGCCTTACAGTCTCTTCCTGGCTTAGTCAAGGGTGAGTGGGGAACTCTAGATAAGGGCTTATAACTGATGAGAGGAAGAAGCAGACTATGTCTGTGCTACCCTGTCTATTCCAGCTACTTTCTAATGAATAAACGTTTATCTTCTCTACCTTGGGGGAACTAATCAGCCTTGATGTGTTAATATCTTGAGGGTCACCAAATATAAAGACGTTGACTTGAATGGGCAAAATAAGTCTGAGTGGCACATAGAATTTCAGTGTTGGTTGGTTAGCGAGGTTCACTTACTGCACAGCCAGGCTGGCAAGTTTGAGAGACAACTGTTTTATACGCCAGAACTCAGACAGTAGTCAACAAAATTGAAGAAAGAAGGAAATTGTGTTCTGAGGAAACAGTCCAGCAGATCTGTGGGAACTGACCTTAGGAAAATGACGAGTAACTTATTCACAGAGAATTTATAGTAAGGGCCACAAGGCCATTGCCAAGGTCAAGAGAGAAGTGCGTGGACTAAATGTGATTTCAGCAAAGAGAGAATATATAAAAGTGCTGCACAGAAATGACAGACCTGAAGCAGATGATGAATGAACTTCGAGAAAATTCAACAGAGTAGTTTATCAGAAGCTAAGGTTAAGGAACTAAACCCTGGAATTCATATGGTGGGAGGAGAGAATGACCCCTGCCAACTGCCCTCTGACCCCCACATTCATGCCATGGTGTGCACACACAGGCATACAATCTATAATATATTTTACACTGGAAATTTGCTCAGAAAATTTCCTTGCTATAAGGTGACTAAGGAGATAGTAATTTGTTTGACTCTATTAACTATAAGCCTCATGTGTGTACTATATATACTGGTATATAATATATATACCATATATTATATATATAATAGTATAAATAATGAAATCAATAAATAATAAAATATAGAGAGGCTTAGTGGAACATGTCTTTAATTTCAGCACTTAGTAGACAGAGATAGGTGGATCTCTGTGAATTTAAAACCAGCCTGGTCTATATATCAGGTTTCAGGCCAGCCAGGACTACATAGTGAGACCCTATCTAAAAAATATAAATTAAAGAAAACATGGTCTACTGAATAAATTTTCTTTTTATAGGAGAAGTCATTTAAGTTGTTATACATGCCAGATTTATTCTTATATTCTCAAATTGGTCTCATCCCCCTTTTAAGTATATATTTTAAATTCCTAGGCTAGAGAAAAAGAAATTTGGTGATTGTAAATCACCTTTACAGTGATTGGTACGTAGTGAAGTTCAGTAAGATAGATGGAAGACCGAATCCAAATTACAGAAGAGAAGAGCCAGGGACATGGACGTAGTCAGAGGTCCTTCTTGGTTTTACACCGTTGACAGTTGAATTAGAGTCCCTAATTAGAGTGTAGACTAAATTGCAATAAATCATAGTTAGCTTTAGCAATTAACCATGTTAATCCTGTCAGGGAGGAGAGAAGGCAGGGAAGTAGTAGAAAACTCCCATTTGCACTGATGTTTTAATGAGACCTTGGAAAATAGTAAGCCTACAGTGTGTTTCATTTAGTTTCTTATTTGGGACAAGTACTTGATAACCACTTAGAAAAATATATCTACTAATGAGTTGGAGTCCTTAAGGCCCTTTGGGAGGTATTAGCTCTAAAACCGAGGGGCAAGATTTTTTAAAAATACCATGATGTCATAAACAGATTAAAAATGAATGTAAAAATAATGTTACACTAGCAATTATATAATAAGCCATGGTTGAGACATGTCATTATTCACTAGGTGACAAACTGTGTAGAACTTTAGGTTTTGGAGAGAAGATTCTAGTCTTTCTCAAAATACATTCCTTTCCCGGGTTATGATTCAGCAGGGCTTGATGTCAAGGTATGGCGAAGAATGGCAACAGGAGACAGTACTGAGGATGAGACAGAGTTTTTAAAACAACAAATCAGTGATGTCTGGGTAGAGACTGACTGCTCTCTTTTGGACTAGAGGCTAGCCTTGGGAACACTGGAGAGCAGGTCACAGCTATGCTTCTGGGATTCTTTTGATATTGATATGCTGACTCTAGTGTAGCTGCTGGCCCTGTGGGTAGCCGAATGCCCAGAGCCTCTTTTAGAAGGTGTGTCAGTATTGGAAGCACTCAATGCCCAGCCTCCAATTCTTACTCTCAAGGTAAATGGCTACCTCTCGCAATGTCAAGATTCTCCCTACAAGCAATGTGTTATGCAGATGAGTAGAATAGACTGCCATCTTGGACCTGCGGGAAACATAATAAAGGGATTTCATGGCTCCAGAGTGCTTTATGGGGTCAGCTGACGTTTGCTTTCAGCCGTTCAGCTCAATCCACTGGACACTCCTTAGTAAACGCATGCTCATTTCCATCTCAGAGTCCAGTCTCCTGGTATATGCCACCTAATTTCTCTTACCTATCAAAGGTACTTCCATGTTTGTTGATATGAAGCTGGAAGTCCAAATTACAGCTGAGTGCCCCATTCTCCACACGGTTTCCCTAGGCCTTTCCTTCCCTGAGACTTTCTGAGCCTTTCCATGGGAATGCAACTAAAGTCTAACCTTACATAATCAAGCTCCAGAAATGTCCCAGCGCTGAAGGAAATGCTTGTAAAAGACTTGTTAATCAATGTTTAAATATGACCTCAGCCTATTGAGGCATCAGGCAGAGCTCAGAGTATCCAGGAAGGGGATTGTAGGATTGAGAAAAACACTTTCCCCATTTGAAAAGGGAAGCACCTATGTAGCTGTAGCCAATTGTTTAAAGAATCCAGGCCCAAGCTGGTTCAATTAGTTAAAGAAAAGGCAGAAACAAGAATGTTGTCATACGATTAACACTTCAAATTTTAAGCAATACCTAATTCAGCTTCATTAAAAAACAAAACAAAACAAAACACCCCAACTCCCTGGGTGAGCCAAACAAAACACACCTGTGTGCGGCCCTTGGCTCAGGAGATGTATTTATGACCTCGGTGATAAGATCTCTGTGGGGCACAGGCCCTGGGGGCCAATTCCAGAATAATGTTTGGAAGCTGGCTGGTTTTTCAAATTTCTGCCTGACATGACATCCTGCACCAAACCTGAGATGATGTTTGAGTCAAGGAGTCCAGTTTAACCTGTCCCAGAGAGTCATTCTTTCAGTGACTCTGACCCACCCGCTAAGGCCTCACCATAGCTGTTTATCTCTTACAGAAAAGCTTTGTCCTCCGTCCCTCACTGTGTTATGCTAATGAGCTCAGTAGCTTGACTTGACAGATTTTTATTTTTATTTTTTTTAACCACAGGGCTTTGAAACACTGCTATATAATTTGAGTTTTAAATGAAGTAGCACACTTATGAGAAGTGTCTGTCTGCAGGTATTTTTTTTTATATTTCACATTCATTCGCTAATCTACTTAAATTTTTTTCTAAGATCTTTTCAAGTAGCTGGTGCTTTTTGTAAAAAAAGAATATGTATCTTTTCAAATACACCAGTCTTTACAAATAGCTTTCCTAATGATAAGAAAGGAAATCTAGAACCATAGGAAGAAAGGAGTCTCTAGCAAATTCAATATGCTCACTTAAGGACAGTTTCAGGGTTTTACGTATTTAAGCACACCAAATTACCTTGTAAGCTGGACAGTGGTATTTATTTAAATAATCACAGTTAAATTCTCTGGATTAAAGATATACTACTTTCCAGATTTTTCCATCCAGAAAGAATAGATTAACTTCAGATACAAGACTACTACTCGGTATTGGTCTCACAAAGATACAATCCAAGCACACCTTCCTCTTTGGAGTTTGCTTTGGCAGATTAATGAGCCTCACTGCCTTTGAGAACATCCCTTTAAGAACAGGTAAGAGACAGGTCCTGAAAGGCAAATACGCTGAACTAAGAAAGCCTTAGGCAATATTAGCAGAGTAGGTTCTGGGGTTGTTTTCCTGTTTTTCCTCAAAAAGAAAACATCTCTTTAATGTAAGGCCTCTCTGTGGCTGAAAGGAGAATTTGAAATTCCCCAGAATGACATAAATTCCCTATCAAACCTCACTCTTCTTATCTCCAATTTCTCTCTGCCCACTACAAAGGTATCCAGGAAGCCCCTGGACAATACCTAAACACTTTGTGCCCCTTCACATTCCTACACTCTGTCTTGCTTGGAACGCTTCCCTCTCAAAGCTCTGTCACATCACCGCTGCTGGATCAGTAGAATCTATAGACATCGTTAAAATGCAATTTCATCTGTAGACATCATTAATGCTCTAACTGAGGAACATTTCTTTCCCGAACTTTCCTTTGGCCCGCCTCTCAGCTATGATTACGAGTACCCTCCTCCCGCTTTCTTCACCTTGACAATCTTATACTTGAATAAGATAAAAATCCAGATTGTTTTGGAAATTCCTTGGGAAATTGTGCACTGGTTGTAGAGCCCTGGGTAAATATACCACTGGACTTTTCACCTAGTACCAGGCTCTGGGGGAGGGCGTTGGGGAAGGGGACTGGCAGGCATCTAGATGTCTTCTGACAAAGATTCTCTACTGTCAGTGCTTCTCTGACCCTTGGAAAATGCAGAGTGGTGCCTTCCAGTATGTGGAAATGATGCTGGCTGATACCCAAGGATCCTGGGATCTGAATCTAAGAAAGCTATGCAGGCCAATTCATAATTCTGTCAGGGTGCCTTTTTTTCCCCCCATGATAGCTTTCAGGAAAGAAACACATGCTTCTTGAGGTAGGCTTTCTTCTTAATGGTATGAAAACCTGGCCCTCACCAGCTCATGTCATCTAATAGTTACATGTTGAACAATTTTGTGAGCAAGTACTTAAACAAAGCCTTCATCCAAAACTTCATTATAGCAACTTAAAATTAAATTGTATTAAAAGCAAAGCAATACTTAAAATCAATCATGCCACAATCATGTAACTTTATTTAATTTTTATCTATGCTCTTTTGAAGTTATTTTCACCTATGATATCTCCCTGCTAGAAATACCATGTAGTGGTTTGGCTACATTGAGTCATGTTGGCAAAGTAAGAATACTATAGAAATCAGAAAACACTACAGGGGTCACTGCTCCCAGAGTTCATTCAGCCACTCACACCCCTCTTCACCTTGTCCTAAAGCAAACCACAGCCAAACTCATAAGTGTTACAAGATGAAATGAAATTGGTTTTTCAGTAGTGTCCGATGATTAGAGGACACACCTTTTAAGTGAGATTAGAAAGTCAGGAGTTAAGGACTAATTTGCTCAAGATCTACCTTTCTATAAGTCAGCATCCAACCTATGGAGCTGGCTTCCTGCAAAGGACTGTGGAAGCATTCTAGCTCAAGGCTCCAGGCAATTGGTTCTGTGCAAGCTGCTGTGAATCCCAGGCTCTTTATCATAGGAAGGGGAGGAGCTGGGGCACAGCGCAGTGATGACTGGAGCAGGCTGGGTGAGCAGCCAATACATATCTGCTGCAGGAAATAAAAATTAACTTGGGCAAGCTGAGAAGCCCACTGACCCTCCTGTCCTCACCTGCTTTTCTTCTTTTGCTCACTTCTATGCAGACCAGCAGAACAGCCTCCTAAATGGCCTTCAGACTTCCCATTTTCTCCCTTCCAATTTATCAACTGAAGTGGGAATCCATCCTTTGTAGGGAACTGTTACTCCATCTTTTCAGAGCTGTTATCTACCCCCAGATGCCTCTTCAACTGAACAAAAACATAACAAGGCAGGCAGCCCTGGTACTACAGTCAGACGGATGTCCTTACTGTGCTTAGCATATCACTCAGCCACTCCACAACTGCACCTGCCTTGCAGCCAATCTTTCGTACGGGGAAACACCCATGTCTCCATCAACCCACTTCCTCTCCTTCTTAATCTCCACTTAAGATCTATTTCATTAGTGAAACATAATACAGTTACGCTACTCCACTGGTACCAGGCCAGATACTCCAGCAAGCCCTCTCAACTGGATCTCATCTCTTTCTCACGTATTAATCCATTCACTTCCAGTGGAGAATAACAAACGGAAACACATTAAGAAATAGAAAGAATGAGCCACAAATCAGAGGAAAGGACAAGTAACAGCCAAGGAAGTCGACAACACCAAGAAAAATTGCAAATATAAACCCTGCCATTGGGCTCTATCCAATAAGAAAATATAAGTTGGATCTCCAACTTTTATATTCCTGTGTGCAAAGGAGACCAGAAAGAATAGAGATGAGATTTACAACTACTGCAAGAGAAGAATATTCCAAATTCTAGGAAGGGGTATTTACTACATCAGACATTTCTCCCACTGATCCACTTCATCCATGGACCATTACAAAGGGAGCGGTGAGCTCCAATTATTGATACCATTGTGATGACACACTTTATAGAGATGCTTCTTTAAGAAGGTGAGTCAACAGTAACAGTTGTCTGGGCTTGTTAATAAGGAGCTAGGCAAAACTAAGTGTGGAAGAATCCTGACTTCTATGGCTGTCTGTCTGTCTTCTCTCTCTCTCTCTCTCTCTCTCTCTCTCTCTCTCTCTCTCTCTCTCTCTCTCTCTTTCTCTGTCTCCCTGATAGCATAGTGATTACTTTAAAATTATTATTAATTATTACTATAGACATCATTTTTTTTAGCTTTATTTTTTTTCCCTGAGTGGACTCTGGAGTTTTCAGATGCTCTGTGGCAGGCAATGATGTCGTCGTCCTCATATCTACTGGGATTCGCTATTTCGAATCTTCTGCTGCAATATATAAAGCAGCAAACAGTAATGACCAGAGCCAAAGCAAGCGAAGCTCGTTTTTAGCTTTGACAGCTTTAAAAGGATAAATAAAAGGGGCCTTGAGACAAAAGAAAAAACAACTCCTGGGGACCACTTTGTATACAGATTGCACAAGAACTCTGGGAGTCACAGTGTGCTAATTTTGAAGGTGATTACAGAGAATCCACAGTTGGCACCAAGACATCACTGACTAAGAAAAGAAATTTGGCTTTAAACACTACATTGGTAACAATGCTAATGTTATTTCTAGGTGTGGCTGGATGAAAGAAAAAAGAAAGAAGATAGGGAAGCCTAGGAGACTGGTCAAAAAAAATAACGGGAAAGCGAGGATTATTCAAGTTTACATTGTGTTTCCTAAACCAACATATACTGCATCCATTAGCGTAGGAGTCCTCCCACTTGGAGGCAAGAATCCTGACATCTCTATTACCTAACACCTTAGTAAAGAAAAGTGTCACAAGGAGAATGGTGCTGCTAAAAGGGTCCCATTTACAGAATTTAACATTTTACAGTCTAGGACGGAAAAGAGTCTAAGTGACAGAACCTACTTAGGCACGGCATGAGCTGTTCTGTGAGCACAACACTGACAAATGTTGAGGAACTTCACAAGGAGCTTCTAAGATGACCTGGTGGGTAAAGTGTTGGCGACCTAAGCGTGAGGACCCTAGCACCACCCAAAACTGGTACATTCCTGCGATTCCAGTACTGGGGGACAGTTGTGAGTGGATTGTAGGGGATCAGCAGCCATCCAGTCTAGATGAGATGATGAACTCCAGGTTCAGTGAGGGACCCTGTCTTAGAGCAATAGGGAAAGACAAGTCCAGAAGTCAGCCTCTGGCCTCTCAACAAGTATATATAATATTGGGCAAGTCACATACACTCGCGCGCGCACACACACACACACACACACACACACACACACACACACACACAGCATATAGGTGAGGTGTGTGATATAGGAAAATTCGAGGAAATCGGTAACTGGAAAGATCCTTTTCACACTCTTGTGAAGGATCAGATACAATGTTGGGTGGTGGCTGTGTGGGTGGGTAAACTTTTTACCCACCCCCGCCCCCATTCCAAGCTGGGCCTCTGGGCCTATTTCTTTTTCATCTTTCAACTTGAAACTGGCAGCTGAGCACTCAGGAAGCTCCCTCACCATTTCAGATCTTCAAGAGTAGCTAATGGCCTATTCAACTCAAAAGGAAGCAGCATTTAGATCAAGTATCTAAAGTCTCCATCTATTTCCAGCCGAGGGGATTCCCCTACAAAAGAGAAGTGTATGCAGTGCCTTTGGCCTTACTTCACATTCCTATCCCAGGATCTGCAGTCCAGGGCACTGCCTTCAGAAATATCTGCCATCAGCCACTTGTTTTGTGGCCCTTTAACACAGCTTGGCCTCTACCGGGAGATAGTGCTATGACTTTGAGATTTCTGATCCAGTTCAGGAGCAAAGTAGCTGTACGCATGCTTCATTCTTCGGCTGTCCCGTACTCAACACAAACCTTCCTTACAAGTGGGCACTGTAAACACCACATCAGCTGACTATCCTTGTTGATGAAAAAAAAAATAGTGCATCAGTCTTTTCACACAAGCACTTAAAGACACAGCTTCCCTTCGTTTCATGCTTTATACCCTAAAGAGAAACAAGGGAATTAAAAAAAAGTGAAGCCTGAAACTATATCGGTTGTTTACATAAAAGTGTTTGTTAATTGCCTACTTTAAACAAAATCATTTATCAGGTGCTATATATGCACGAAGTATTTATAGCCAAAGGATGAGACTGCAGGGATCTCCTAGCTGAAAACTGAAGTTCAATGCCGATTATCATAGCATATAATTTTCACAATATCTATTATTTGGTAACAATAAATAATGCTTACATGATTAATGAGCATTTTAAAGACTAATGTCCTTATCACAGATTGCTTCTAGACCACAAATTTATGATAAAATCAGGAGGATAGAAGCTAGGCTTTCAATTGGGCAATGGGTTAAACTTCTATGGAGACTCAGGGAAATTATTTCTCTTTTACTGTGGTTCTTAAGGGACAGTTATCACCGTTTTCTAATTAGATTAACAGTTTCTTTTTAACCCAGTCACTAGGCTTTCCTGTGTGCATGTGTGGGAGGAGACACATGCAGAGAGAGAGAGAGAGGGAGAGGGAGAGGGAGAGGGAGGAGAAGAAGAAGAAGAAGAAGAAGAAGAAGAAGAAGAAGAAGAAGAAGAAGAAGAAGAAGAAGAAGAAGAAGAAGAAGAAGAAGAAGAAGAAGAAGAAGAAGAAGAAGAAGAAGAAGCGGTGAATAACTTGAGGAGTGCTATGGAAGAGGCTCTCTCTTGTTCATAGAGAAAATAAATTTTACTATTAGAGATGCATTCATTTGGATGAAGAATGGTCCTCTATTAAAATGTGTTCACCCTTGAGAGAGCTATCATATTCAGAATTCTAAGGTCATCACACCTCAAAATAAATTAGGTCACTTGATTCTTTCCAGCCAGCAGCTAAGATTTGAATAGGTCTTGAAGTAGACAGCATAGGTCAAGGTGCAGAGCTATTTTGGGAAGGGCAGGCCTGGTGAAGAAGCTGCAGAGCAGAGCCCAGACAAGAGACAGTGGGAGGGTGCTGAAGTGGATGGATGAGCACAGGTCATAGAGATGGGATAAGGAGCTTCAAAGAGCTTTGAAGGCCTTAGATGCATAAAAACAACCTTCTCAACTGCATGGCTAACTCTGGAACATATCTAAGATGTACTGGAACATTCCTTGCTATGATTTCAAAACTCCTTTCCTTACCTCCCACTCTCTCTGCTTGCATCTATGTAAACACATTTTTGTTTTAGAAGAAGTCAAACAGTTCAAAATTTAAACATACTATCTTCTGGTTCTTAAAGAGATATCCAGTCTGAAGAATGACAGAAAGTAGTCCATGAAAGCTGGATTCCTCGCATGGGGTCAAGAGTTCACTTCCTGGGTCTAACTGCTTTAACCAAAGGCGCCTTTCCTATTTCTGGGCACTCTTGACACTGTCAGCAGCTGGTATGGCTCCCACAGACAGCCCTTGACAACGTTACAGCTGTTTCCTCTCCTGCCAAAGCCACTTAAACTCCCAGAGTTCTCTGCATTCTTTTCTACCAGCTAGAGCTGAGGGTAGATGGTTGGACTCAAGTGTTTTTCATCCTGATTGCAGAAATGTGCATTTGTTTAATGTGGAATGCTTTCTCACGGTGCCCCTTTGAGGAGGGACTGAGGTGGGTGGTCAGCAGAGCATTCTCGCCTGCTTGCATTTTCCTGGGAGGAACTGAAAAACAAGTTACTAGGCTTACATCAGGATAATCAACCCCAGCTCCGGAACCTATAGAGCTGGATAAAGAAATCCAATAGGGAAGAAAGATGAGGGGTCATTTCCCTTTTGCTATGGATGGCCACAGCAGGTCTGGTGAGCTGTGACCACACGAGTGTTCACGATAGTTCTATGCCTGCAGTTTTGTTAGCAGTCTCCCTCTAGAACACCAATAGGTGTCTATGTATCTATTGGTATAAGTAACACTGCTTAATGTCATAATTAACTCATTTTATGCTGGTTTATGGTTACTTTGTCACAGCAGAATTTAAATACAAAAAAGTGTGGGAATAATTGATTATAATAGAACTCCATCATTCTGTATTTGCAGTCTGGATATGTGATTAAAAAAGAAACCCTGAAGGTCTATGTTCATTTTTGGAAAGACAGTAGCTCTTGAATAGCAAATGATGTTTCCAGAATCTTAATTTGTATCTTTATCATGTAGCTGACACTGTGGCCTTCTCCAGGCCTCAAGAAAGAACCCTAAAATCCAACTATTGCAGTTGGCTAGGAGACACCAGTTTTAAACACTCTTCTCCACAGAAACTCCTCTGCTCGTTTCTAACTTTAGTCTTAGGTCTCTACATGGCTATGGATAGTCTGTTCTGGAATAGGTTTTCATCATTTGAAACCTCACACTTGCAAGTAAAACTTGTCTATAGCTTTTACTCTTAAGTGCTTGGCGTGAGTTCGGAACAGAATAGTGGATCCACCCAGCACTGACCAAGCTCCGCCTTTATTCTCACCTTTCCAGTGCCCATTTCTGGCCTTATTTTAGTGAAGCTCGGAGGGATGCCAGGCAGGCAAGGCAGTATGTTCCCAAGTAACGCTTGTGGCCAGGAGAATCACACCATTACTGATGCCTTTCTATTATCTAACTTCCCAATTACCTCCTCTTGACTTGGTCCCAGAGCCACGCACAAGTGTTCCTGCATCCTCCGTCTGGCCCTCTCTGCCTCTGACCTGCTCATTATCCCTCTTCTCCACTTGAACTCAATGGCTTTCGTTTGTTGGGTCTTGCCAAGCAACGATAGCAAATGATTGCAATTTTTTTTTCTTCTCGACAGCCTTTATTGCAGGACCACCTTCATTGCTGATACGGGGACCTCGAGCAGCAAAAGCGCTCGCCTTATATACACAGCAGGCTGGGGCTATGCTACTTGTCCTCCAGGGATTGGTGGAGCATGAATCGCCTCATTAGCATGGTACCGCCTTGGCCAGACTGATGCCAGGTGCAAAACCCGCGCATGCGCAGTACTGCTGTGTCACAGGAGGGCGCCGGATCACCTCATTAAAATGATTGCAATTTTTAAGGCTTGTTGTTTATTCCAAGTAGCCCAAGGATTTGTTTCCACCTTCAATCTTACAAATGGGTGGTACCTCACTCTATATATTATACAGATGACTTTTGAGATACTCGGTGTATATTGGAAAGACAAAGACCAAGCTAATACTGATGTCTCCCTCCCTTTCTCTTTCTCTCTCTCACACCCTATAACGCATGCTTTATAGATTATTGTTAACAGAAAATCTGACACCATCCATTATTCAAAGACTTTCTATTTGAAAGACCAAGTTATCAACTGAGATAAATTTCATCTCTTCTCATAAATATTCTAAAACGATATGAAAACAAGATTATTCAATACAGGGAAGAAAAGGCTAATAGAAAATGTTGTTTTAAAAAAGATTCATTCTGTAGTTTAATGTTCTTCTGTGTGTGCCTGCATGGGTTTATGTGTCCCATGTGAGTGCAGATGTCAGAGTCTCCGGAACTGGAGTGACAGGCAGTTGTGGGCCACCTAATGCAGCTGTGGGAACTGAACGTGGGTCCTCTAGAGTAGTAAATACTCGCAACCACTAAGTCACCTCCCCAGCCTGGGTAACAGAAACTATTACAGAATCCTTTTCTTACTGAAGACAATCATGTGTGGCTAACACAGAATAATCAGCCATGGTAAGTTATTGGTAGAACATATTTTCAGAGCTAATGGCATGTTCAACTATTCAAGACCTGATGCATTTCATTCCAGATGCTGACAACATCAACAGACCGATAAATTGATGGTTTCTGCTCCCTGTTAGAGGGCCGAAGGTGAGACATACGACTCTGTTCAAACTGATTTAAAAGGTCATCTCTGAAACCTATTCCTTTGACCTGAACTCCGAGTAATGTTTTTTACAATGAATTGTTAGATTGTTCCTGTGTGCTTGGAAAGGAAGCAGCAGATCACTGGGGACCCATGTAGCTCCACTGAGAACAATTCCTTACAGGAAGCCCTCCTTTTCCTTCATAGATGGATTAGTGGATGGTTGTTTGGAGAAGTGTTGGCCTGTAATGTTTCTCAGTTTCAGTGAAGCAGGTGATGTCATATCTTGAGATATTCTGTGAATGAAATACATTATTGTGGCCAGGATAATCATGAAGTTAAATTAATTCAACTATGGTTAGGAAAAAAAATCTAGAAATTAATTACAGAGCCCAAGAGGCTCTTGGTCATAGCCCTTCAGGGTATGTTGCAAAATGCTATAAAACTGTTTTTCTAAAAGTTTTTGTCTGAAATAATTTTAAAAAAGATGAACTGTGTTAATTTTGTCACGAAGGATACAAGTGCAGAATTTTCAGTTTATTTTACCTGATCAATGAGAAAATCCGAAATCCCAAGTCTAAATTCAAAATTCTACTGCAAAAACCACAGACACTTCTTATAGCCACCTGCCCCTGGCAGACCCACAGCTGACAAATGTGTTCACAGAAGTGTCCCTGACACCTGTAGGATCTGCTCCAGTGTAATCCCATTCAAGGCATTATTTTCATTTTGAAACAAGCTTCAAAGCAAAAAGAGCAAATCACCATTGGAGTCTTACTAATCCACATTTTAGCACTAAGGATCTTAGTCTTCTGGACTCCGACCTCTCTGACAAGGACAGGTGGCTGGTAGGAAGAAAAGACAGCTACAAAGCCGAGAAGAAGAAGACGTAACAGTGGGGAGAAAATAGTTCAGGCTGGGGAAAGGGTGTGGTCTAAATTGTACAAGTATCTTCTCTTCTCTTGTTAGTTTGTGGACTCTTTGTGCCAAGGAAAGGATTTGTGAGACTAAGTCACATCCTAATTTCTTAAAAAATGGTACAAGGAGCAATGGGAAGGCATCCCCAAAGTTAAAATTCTCAGATGAAAGCAAAAGGAGCAAAGGCTTGCAGATGACATAGAAGATAAAATGGCCGTGTTTGTACACACATCCCAGGGAAGAAGAAAGAGTTTGGACCGCTAAGGTCAAAGCTTATAGCCACTGTCTGCCTTTCCCTAACCCTTTGGTCTTGGGAGTTCTGGATTAGAAATCAGATCCCCTCTGTCTTTGACAAGGAATAATCAAAACACAGGCAAGCCAGAAACATAAAAAGGTTATCTTTCTGTCTGTCTGTCTATCTCCCTCCCTCCCTTCTTCCTCCCTCCCCCTCCCTCCCTCTTCCTCCCTCCCTCCTGTCCTTCCTTCCTTCCTTCCTTCCTTCCTTCCTTCCTTCCTTCCTTCCTTCCTTCCTTCCTTTCTTGTCTTTAGCTCATCCACTCTCCAGTGATAGGTTTGGTTGAGAAAATGAACCCTTTTCAGTAAGATTCTTAGATATTCCCATCTCTAGAGCATCTCAACTTAGTCTCCAGAAAGTGTAATCCTTTAAATGGCTTGCCTTGCGCTTTCTTCTTTGCTTGTTCTGAAATATAGACACATATTTTTCAGTCTACTGTATTTTAAACAATGTGATTCTTTGTTTAAAAAACGCTAACCAACTTATAAGTAACTCAATAAGAAAAAAAATAAGACAAAGTGGACACACCCTCCTTTTGGTGTATATGAATCTTGGGCTGTGTTTAGGAATGACTGATCTCATGTATGTGATGATTCAGTATTTTGACCCTTGAAAATTACCACGTTATTTACAAACCACTCCTCTAAAAATCTATCAAACAAACAAGCAAAAACAAAAGCTGTGTCTGCTATGTCAGTGCCACATGCTTGAGCTTTTTTTAGTCAAGCATTCTTCACCTTTATGAGCTTTGGCTGGAGTCCCAGTCCTCTTGTTCAGATGTCCTCTATGACCTGGCAAGAGGGGACCTCTGAGGTCAGTGGGGCCCTGGGGAGGAGGGGTAAGGAGGAGAGAGTCTGGAGAGATATTTTAAATGCTCCGCTTTCTTGAAGGATAACTCTGCTTCATGTTGCTTTTCATTATCTGTGCAAAATGAGGGCACTGTGCCCCCAAACTGATGAAGACCAGTGTGGTCCAAGGGTAACTTCTTGCCGAAGAGCAGGTATGAAATCCCCAGAGTGCTTGTCCTTTCTATCCAAGCCCAATGGCTCTTTCTTCATTATAGGGCTAATTTCTTTTTTAATTAAAAATCTTTAAATTTATATTTTGAGAATATCATATACTATTAGCGTAGTTACATAATTTCTGTCCTTCCTTCTTCCAAGTCTTTCCACCTTCTCCCAACTGCTCAAATTAGTTAATGGCCCCTTAGTCTTTAATTATTATCCTTACACACAGACATGCATACATAATGCATGCACACATACGTACATATGTAAAGAACATGCTGAGTTAATTTACTGTTGCTCATATATCCATGTGTCTAGGGATAAATGCTTGGGGTTTGGTGACCTATCGGGGGCTTGTCTGTAGAGAAGACTGATTCTTCTACTCTCAGCACTTGGCAGCTATTAGGGTGCATTTCTGTCTTTTAAAAAAAGAATCACTCATTTAAATATAGTGTTAGAAAAAAGGTGCATTCTCTTGCCATAAAGGTCGTTATCACTGGACATGGCTACTTTAGTTGGAAAGTATTATTAACCATCACAAAACCTGAAACATATCCAACCCCTTCCTTCTAAATACTTCCATGGCCTCTTTGAAAGTTAGGAGGTTGAGATAGGACACAAGCATGGGTTGGAAGGGCAAACATGGTCAGAGAAGGATAAGAAGGAGGAGAGAGAAAGAAACCCTGCTCCAAGGTGCCTAAAAATTGTGTGACTTTCTTCTATACTTGGTAACAACTTATGTTTATAAAGGCTTTTAGAACCATGTAGTTTTGAGTTTTGAATCTTCTTCGCATGTCATAATCCTCTCAATAACCCTTTGTGTTAAGTGTATAATTATCCCCCTTTATAAATGAGAAAACGGAGGCATAGAGTGATGAAGTCACTTCTGTAAGGTCAGCAGGGCCAGAGTGGAATCCAGCCTATTCCCTGACCACCACCAGCTGTACTGCCTGCACACTACACAACCGTCCGTGACTCTCATTAGGTTAGCCTCGCTAATAGTGCACTAGAAAATGTCTCTCTCAGACCTACACGTTTCCCTCACCTTTTTTTCTTTTTAGGCTTCTTAAAAGAAAATACACCTTTTGGTACTTATGCAGAATTTCATTTTCAAAACATGAAGATACATACATTATTTGGCAGCTCCAAACTTCAAAAGGATTAAAACCCGGGGAATAGTGCATACTCCTTAAGTATAATTTAAAAGCAAAGAAACTATGGAAACGGTAACAGACTAAAGACAATGGTAGAACTTTTCTCACTTTATGAAATCTTCAATGCTCACTATGGGTAGACACTGAAAGGATAGGAAACAGGTACTTGACACTCAGTTGCCAGCCACTAGAATGTTCAAACTCAACTACATGTAAAAATAAAATACAGACCCGGTATTTATATCAGCCTATTTATTTAATAACAGATTTAATTGTGAATCCTAATAGCTGTGGTAGCATTGCTGATAGACTGTTTATGAGTTACAAAACCAAAAGAGAGAAACTGAAAATGAGCCTGAAGGAATCCTTTGAGTTCAGTGCCATGAGACAAGGAAAAACACCAGTGGGCAGGACAGAGGGAAAGCAGATTCATTAATTCTTCTGGAACCTCAACTGTTACACAAAACATGGACCTTGTGGAGTAGGAAGGACTTTTGCAGGCTTTGGATGAGTCTGGTGCATAGAGTCAGACATGTAGCCTAACACAGGTTGCACTGGAAGTCCAGAAATTAATTTACCTAGCATATAACAAAGCTTCCAAGTGACGAGAAGTCAGAGAGCTGGAATCCAACTTCAAGGTATTTCTCTTTCCTTCCTATACTAGTCATGTAGGGAGACAGAGTGGATCCAAATGTCAAAGGAAGTCCTTCAGTCTCCACCAAGAAGTATCATCACAGAGATATGCCCCACCCTGTATTATAGTTAAAATGTTGAAGAAATGGGGCTAGAGAAGAATTTGGGGCTCAGCAGGTAAGAGCACTCATTATACTTGCAGAGGGTATGGGTTCAGTTCCCGGCATCAGCACTGTGGCTCACAACCATCCATAGCTCCAGTCGCAGATCTCACGCCCTTTCTGACCTCCACTGACACCAGGCATGCATGTACTCACGTACTTGTGAAAAAAGATTTATAAAATAAAATCAATAGGTCTAAAAGGAATTAAGAGTTTGAAGATGTTGTATGAGGGTATGCTTCTAAGAAGAATGCTGCATAGCTGTTTTTCAAGAAAAATTGGCCAAGAGAAACATCACATGAGTTATAGGCTTAAAGAAAAATATTACTAAAATAAGCTAAGAAAAGAAGAATATGAGAAACCATCGCACACTAAAAAGGATAAGCTCAAAGTGGTTGGCAATCACACGTGATCTGGGGGCAGAAGAGGGGTAGGCATTTATTTATATTGGTACTTGAGTTAAGGTTTTGTTCTTTTGGTTATCAAACAAATAACTATTTCATTTCCCCCAAAGCTTGTAGGAGGAGACAGCATCTGCCTCTTGAAATCTATAATCAACTGCACCACCTGTAGTTTTTACAATCTTTACCTCCTACCCAAAGTCACCCCAACTTAGTGCCTCTGCTAAGACATTCTGGACCCAGGAGTCTTCCAATGAGGATGGGATTGTAGAGAGACAGGGTAATTGTTAAACATTAACAACATGAAAGCTGAATGGTTTTTGCCATAAATACGGTAAGTACCATTTTATGGGATTGAACGTCATTTCCCATGGAAGTTATTATTTTCATATTACTGAGTAGAAGACCAAGCAATTATTAAGCACTATATATGAGAACCCTATAAAGAATACAGGAGGACCTTCCTCTACCCAGGCTGCATTTCGGTGCCAGCTGTTCCACTTGCTGTGTGACATTCCATGACCTTTAAAAGGCCCTTTAATTTCATTGCTTCTTGGATGAGACCAAGGAACCCAAGATCTCAAAGGACCTAGGATGCAATCCCTTCACATTGATAACACCCAATCAAAACCTTGTCACTTGGTGCCTGACAGAAAAGAAACCCCACAACTTTTAAATTTTCCTGAAATCCAAATGTTGAGGAGGTAGATGAAGAGCTATTTTATTTTTCAAGAGAGTGGAATCTGGGGTTTATGTTAGGGGAAGAGGATGGGGAAGGTAGGAGGGAGTCAGGGTACTCTGTGGTAGATTTCTGAAACCTGGAAAGAAGCTCATGGATATATGCCAGTCACTTGTGTGCCAATGGTGTCTAAACAGCTTGAGGCGGTCCTAATAATTCCTGGCATAGCTATGGTCAGTGACATCCAGTGGGGGCCTGTGGAGACCTGTGTGCACTAGTCAGTTCTAGGCCGGTTACTATTTTGCCACACGTCAGCTCTTCCACTAGAGGGCAGCAGGTGGAAAGGCGAGGATGTCAAAATGGATTAACATTGCTGTTGATGACAGAGGCTGTCAAGGTTGAGTATTAGGGGAGACAGCACATACACTGAGTGGGAAGGTGAGTCTCAGAACTCATGGGTTTCCATTTCTACGTGAAGCCCTGGATGACTGAAGGAGCTTAGCATCAGGAGGAGGGAAAAGGTTTTTTATCAAAGGAGCCTTTTTGCTTATATTTGGAGCTTATATTTGGAGCACTCACACACAGGCACCCACACAGACATAGACATATGTGCACACACAGACACACACAGTCATTCATATTGACACAAACAGATAGACACATACAGACACACACACAAAGAGACCCAAGACAGACAGACAGACACCCATGTACATGCACACATTCACACGTGTGTCCTCAATCCAGACTCCAGAGCATTTCTCTATTTTGTCATTATCTGTAGGTTTGGGGTTTGTGAATTAGTAATTTTCAAAATATTACCCCTTATTTTAAGCACAGCCAAAGTTGGTCTTATATAGGAACTCTGAGGTCTCTTCCCCA
The DNA here is from genome assembly GCF_011064425.1 of Rattus rattus. Classification (NCBI taxonomy): domain Eukaryota; kingdom Metazoa; phylum Chordata; class Mammalia; order Rodentia; family Muridae; genus Rattus; species Rattus rattus. The sequence goes on along the minus strand of NC_046156.1, from coordinate 176,605,173 downwards.
AGTTTAAACAGACCAATTTCATGAACACACTGTATGTTAAAAAAAATCTTCAAACTTATCTCTTCTAATTTATTTTTAGAGAAATGGTAGAGGCAGCTGAACTTGCTACAGTGGTTTGCAGTTTTCAGTTTTCAGAGTACCGTGCCAGGCATGACCCTTCTTTACTTTTTAATTCACACCACAAACCTGTAGGTAGAAAGATTCTTCACCCCCACTGCTGACTGAAGTTCCAGCAAGGTCGCACTTGTGAGACTCTAAGTAATGACTTGGAGCTTTTTATTGTCTGCCATTCGGTGCTCACTGCTGTCTCAAGCCTGCTCTAACCTAGAGTTTAGAATCCTTTTGTCATATAAGTCAGTGGAACTCCACGAATCATGGCAATGTTCAAGTTATGTGCAAGTCAAGGTTTCACAGGTCAAGGGCCTAAATTTTGCTCTACAGGAGAGCACAGTGATTTCCTAATGCCACTGTCTGAACCTGAAGCAACCCTTCTCCTGATAGTCACGCTGCAGGGAGACAAGTAGCTGGCACCTCTCATTTTGCACTGACTCTTGCTGTCAAAAACTAACCTCCATACAGGTAGAGGCTATGTTTTGGTCCTGCCTCTGCCCATAAGCACATTGAATCTTTGGTAACCCATTGACTTCTCCGATGTGTACTTCCCCTCCAACATAGATGTCTGGTCCTAAAGCATCCTATCAAAGACATTGAGATTCATTCAGTCTTATGCTTTTAAACTATATTCTAACATCTAACCCTTAGGGGACTGACATAAAATATTCAAGATAGGCTTCTGTATATGAGCCGATGGAGAGAAAATGGGCAGTCTTCTGTAGAATTCTACACCTAATCTAAAATACTAGGTGATTTCATTATTCTTATTTTATTTTCCAGACTGTTGTCTTTCTCACATGACCTCCTACTTCCCACCTTTCCAAGTTTTACTCAAGGAAAGCTTCCTGACAACAGTGTTTTTTATTTTCATTTTACAATTCTTTTGTTCACCGAATTATTATAATTATATAGAAATACTATGGAAATTAGTAAATGTTCAAAAGTATTTCTCAAACATATTATTACCTGATTTTATATATATATATATATATATATATATATGGAAAGATGGTCAATTTTAAGTTAGAGACACTAAAGATAACTTACCTTATAACAGGGATTTGAGATTCAGAGTAAACTGCCACATAAAGGCTATTGATCCGTGTTTATGCTACACGTGGCATAGTTATTTCTTCTACTACAAGCACACTGTGCCTAGGTACCTGTGGGGAATTGTCTTAGGACTACTAACATTTCAAATTCATCCAGGTTTAAGCCCTTTGTATTACAGTGGGACACTAGTGGCACATACCCAGACTACTCAGTACAGTATGCCTGCTGCCATGTGAGATCTGAGAGAATAGATATAAGAAAGCAGTAATTATTCAATGCAGTTAGCATCAGTGCACGGGCTCAAGAGTACCAGATAAACATGTGCAGATCCATGCGTTTCTCAACACTGGGGTAAAAAAGAGGATATTTTTATCCTAGGATTGGTTGACTCCAATGCATATGGAGGCTGTGTTGTATAATAATCAAACTGAGATTTTCAAAAATGAGAAAACCTCATATGCCAAAAGATCTACCTGGCAGCTGTGTGTGTCCCATATAGGGCCAAAAAACCCCAGTGTGGCATGATTATTTCCAAAGCATGTGCCAGCTCAGCCTGAGAAATGTTCTGTATAAGATAAAACCTTAACTATAGCAGATGGAATTTTTTTCTGTTGGCAAAAAGCAAGCCGTAAGAGTGATGAAATTTAATCTCACGTCAACTATATTAGTTTCAACAGTTGGCCTTGCAGGTATCCTCCTCCTCACACACGCTCCTTTTAATAAATGCTCACAGATGTCTATCAGTGAGGTTCCACCAGGCTTTAAATTCTGGGGCTGTCGGGGACAAATGACAGGAAGCATTTGCTGGGAGCCCTGAGATGTGACTGCCCATTCATGGGGCTATGTTAACTGATGTTTAAGTTATTGCACTCTGTATAAAAGCATGACTGACGGCCTTTAATGGTGAGTTTCAAAGCAAGCGTGAGTCATAATCGTTAGTGCAGCACAGCCTAAAGCTAACAACTACTGTTCTGTGTAAGCTGTGAGAGCCTCTGGGTCAGAACAAGGAATCACCGGCCTCCATTGGAGCTTTAGATGAGAAATCCTGTAGCCTTTAATATAAACATGGTCCCACCCAGAACACCAGTTTTTACGTGGAATTTCCTGGTTATGGGCTATTTAATGTAGAACTCAGTGGAGTAGAGTCTGGAAAGTCTGTGATAGCCATTCAATTTCCTTGTGACTAAGACTGAAGTATTCCTGGCTATATACATAGAATCCGATTCCAAGTTTGCAAGCAGGTGTTCATTGTGTTCCCTGTGTTTCTTTTTGGTCAACAAAACCAACACACACACACACACAGACACACAGACAGACACACACACACACACACACACACACACACACACACACACACACACACGCTTCCTATGTTTAAGGAGCATACTTGGAACTGAGTGTCTCTTTGACCTAGTGTAAGTCCATAATGTTCCCAGTACTTATTTTATGGTTGACTTTTGTTTTGTAATGTTTTTCTCTTTTAATTTTTGTCTGATTGCTTCCTATCACTGGAGTATTTTGAAAAAGAGGGAAAAAATAGAAGCTGTCTTTGAAAAGACCTCAAGTCTGAAGTCGCTCATTCAGATTGTGAGGGCACTTTAAGAATGGCCCAGAGAAATGATAGACTGAGCTGTGTGCATACTGTCAGCACGCACCTTAGCTGTCATGAGCACTATGCGTGCATTCGTGACATTGGATGCAAGGGCATCCATCACTCGCCATCAGCTGAGAATTCCTGGGTTCCTGTATTCACTTTAATTGTGTGACCAGCTGGCTTGCTATTGTCTCTGCTGCTGCAGGAGCAGCCTTCTCTCCAATCTCTCCCTCACACACTGGGTGGGGGCACTCACGACACTTTGTATACTTTAGAAGCATACATTTGCTATGGCATACCTCACATGATCACCTTTTTCAGTGTGACCCTTTTAGCTGGGAACCTTTGCCTTCTTAAAGGCTAACTTATGGATTTTTAGCACCTGGCTGGGAAAAAAAAAGTAGTTAAATAAAAGAGCAAATGAACCTTTGAGAAGATAATGGGGGTACTGTGACTGAGGGTGTAAATATTTGCTTTACCTTTAAAAGCACATCTCGGTCGGTATAGCAATCCCGGGACAGTCAGTTCAGCCTGCACCCAATGGATTTAGACGAGTGGTTTTCAAATAGAATTTCTTTTTATGCCCCACCTGCCTGGTGGCACTTAACCATATGTGGAGGCACTTCCGGTATGAGCTGATGAGAAAGCATTACTGGTCTCCAGGGTATAGAAGTCACGATGTCACTAACATGTGATAATACATGGAACATATACTACCCCAAAAAGACTGTCTGACCTAACATGTCAATAATGTCCACTAAGAGCAAAAAATCCTCATATAGAATCTTGATCTCTGACTCTATCGTAACCATGTTCTGTGAGTTTCTGCCTCAAATACTGTTCTGATTTAGTATCTCTTATAAGAAAATATTATAAGAAAATATAAAAGATTAGATTTTTAATGAGCCATCTCTGTCATACATAGAAAGTAACCAAAAGGCAGAGAAATTCAGGGTTTGATTCCTAATTTTTGACCATGGATGAATGTCTAGCTTTCCTAGAAAAGACATGTGGGCATAGGTCCCACACAACCACTTCTGGGAAGAGGGAACTATCTGAGTTCTCCTAGAAGATTTACTGATTCGACTTTGTTGATTAAGGACCTGGAGATAACTGGAAAATACTAAATGAACTTAAATGACAGCTGAAGGCTCATAGCTAAAATGTGAACAAATTAGTTCCGTCCTTTGCTTTGAAGCAAGCCGAGCCCTGAGTGAGTGGCAGTGGGCATGAGGTGGTAGAACTGGAATCGTGCAGAGAAGCCTGAAGCATCCCCCAGAAATCCTTTATGTCTGTCACAACTGAACACGTACCCATTGTTTATAAAAATTATTCCCTGAGTAGTGGAGTAGTGCACTTTTGCAGTGATCTTCGTAAAACAGTCTCCAGCAGTAACTCATGTGCTTAGAGAATAGCAATCCCCACAATGGAGACGTGCTTAGACCAAGAGGAAAAATTATGACCTTGCCCACTGGCTGTCACCTTTTAAAAACATTGCTGAATTATTTGTTTGAAATAAACGTTATTTGGAAACCCACTGTGAAGAATCAACATAAGTGCTATATGAAGCCATGCGTAGGCAGGGGTGGGACCCAGAATGCTTTGACAGGCGAGTTATGAATGCCCATCCTTATCTCCAAGCCAGTCTCTTTCTACCTTGGGATAACTTAACTGAACTCTATCAGATTTGCATCTGAATACCATTTTTGAGCTATGTAAAGCGTTTAGATTAAGTCCCCCCCAGATAAGCTCCTGAGACAAATATTCATGTGGCTATGAGGTACTAGGAATTGTTTTAGGGGTTCAGGAGACAGCTGAGTTGACGGGAAAGTACTTGCGTAAGCTTGGGGACTAAGTTCAAACCCCAGCACTCACATTACAAAAAAGAAAATAAAAAGAGGCCATGAATTTGAAAGAGAGAGAGATGGGGTATAAGGGATAGTGTGGAGGGAGGAAAAGGGAGGGTTGATATAATTATATTACAATCTCAAAAAAACGAAAGAAATAATTTTTAAAAGGCATGCAAGTGCAGACTCATGATCCCAGTGGTAGAGAGAAGACAAGCAGACCCCTGGCCTGATTTGACCGACTAGCCTAGCCAGTGATAGACCCTGCCTAGCCAGTGATAGACCCTGCCTAGCCAGTGATAGACCCTGCCTAGCCAGTGATAGACCCTGCCTCAAAAATAGTAAGGAGATCCAAAGGAGTGGCATGGAAGATTGACCTCTGTCTGTCTTATACATATATACATAGCCTGTTACCACACACACACACACACACACACACACACACACACACACACACACACACACACACACACACACACACACACCACACACACACACACACACCACACACACACACACACACCACACACACACACACACACACACACACACACACACACCACACACAAACACACCACACACACACACACCACACACACACACACACACCACACACACCATACACACACACACACACACACCACACCACACACACACACCACACACACCACACACACACACCACACACACACACACACACACACACACACACACACACACACACACACACACACACACACACCACACACACCACACACACACACACACACACACACACACACACACACACACACACACACACAACAACTGGACACCAGAGCAGGTGAAGGTATTGTACCCTGGTGGTGTAGGGGGAAGAGGTGAGTATCTGGCTCTGTTCCCTTGGGAGCTGTGCTGAGAATTCTCTGGCAGTGGTTAAGGAAAACCCCAAAGATACAAACACTCTATCAGCCCTTCAGGCACAGGAAAAGGTGGTTCTAAGTAGCCCGAGCCAAGCCATGAAAGCACTTTGGTTGATGAATCTGATAGACCTATATATCATTATCACATTGAGTTTAAAGTTAAAGTTTTAATTAGAATCAGCACTGGGAAAACAACTATATTAACTTCAATAGAGGATGGAGAAGGAGAGGGAGAAAGGGGAAGAAGAGGAGGGGAGAAGCAGGAGGAGGAGGAGCAAGAAGAGGAGGACGGCAATCAGGAGAAAACTAAAGCCATAGGTCAGAAGACTCTAAGATAGTTCTCTGAGGGTTCTCCCAGGTGCTTTGTGATGGAGGGACCCTGGCTGAATTAGTCCAAACTAGCATGGGCTTCTGTGTAGTTGAGACTAGATTGACCTCTAGACAGAGGCAGATAACCAGGTGTGCTCATGAACAGCCACTAATTTTCAGGTATCACACACCAATTAACTTTCATCAGTCTCTTCCCTGACAACTCAAAAAAGGAGTCTCAGTTTGGGTTACTGAATCAAGGTGCTGTGGGAACATTTTGTAAATCAGGACAGGTTCTTGTCCTGGAAAAACTGGGATTTAAGTCAGATAAATGGATAGATGATCTGTCATGGGCACTTGGATTCCTCATGGGTGGTACCAAGCCTTCTACTTACAAATTAGCTGAGACATAAACTTAATCACCCACACTGTCAGGGTCTTCATTAAGCTGACTCAGGTGCTGTGCAAACTTAGCCACCTTCCAGGATTCTGCCCAGCACAAAGCATTGTGTGTTTCAGCACATCTTGGTTGCATTTTGTTGCATTATATGGGTAAGTACATACTCCGTAATGAAAGAACGTTGAAGAGTTTGTCAAGGTCTTGAGATACAGTAATGAATGCCTAAAGACTTTAATGGAAAGAGAGTTCAGTTTCCTGTCCACATGATAGACTTGCTGCTGTACGGTCATCTACACCACGTGCTAGCCACAAACACAGGTGACTAGAGGGTCATAGGAGTTGGGCTAGGCATAGGTAAGAGGATTTAGAAAAAGAATGCCAGATATAGTGTTAAAGACATGATGTTCTTTCCCCAGGCTTGATATGTTTCTATGCAGAGTGGGGCTACCTTGTGGCCCCCTACCACTTTACTGTCAGCAGGCTGACCTGTGTTCCACGACTCTACTATATTAAAAGTGAGCCAATGATGTTTTTGATAACATTTGATTAAATGTGTGAAAATTTAGAAATGGGTGAAATAAAAACATACTGATATTCTCAATGTTCTACCTGTTAATTGAACCACAAATAGTGCACTTGAGATATTCTTAATATTTCTCTGATCATGAGCCATTTGTTTATTTATCTATTTAACAATCCTGTCACCCTTAGACTATCTCTCTTTTGACCTATTTTAATTCAGTTCCTCTTTACTTATTCTTTCAAATTATTCTTATTACTGCTAATATTTCCAAGGTGGAATTCTAATTGCGTTATTATCTAGCCTAAAACTCTGTAATAACTAAGGGTACTCATAACTAAAGTATGTTTACATCTTTGCTTTATGTTCTATAAACTATAGGCTCCTTGAAGTCATAAACATAAATTTTAATTTCCTCTTGGAACCCCAAAAGTATAAAAATGTCCAAAGTCTATTTTGTGCCATCGTTTACAAATGACTCTGCTTATGTCTCTCATTGGCACTGTCTAGAGTCACCTGGCTGGCTCTGACATGCTGAAGTCCAATGTCAAAGTACATTTGTGATATGAGGAGGTCAGGATGACACAGGATTGTTGATGTACATGGACGTGAGCCATGACATTAGACAGATTATGAAACTCTTCTTGCTTTGGATAGTCAAGAAAACTGAGGTTGAAAGGTCTGTGGCTTCTGCACTCACTTCAGGGAGAAGCCAAAGCTTTAAATTACTCCTTTTTTGACAGTGTTTAAAGGGACAGCCTTTAATGTTTATCAACTCCAACTGTGACTCTAATACTTCTTTGAACTATATCCCGGATGGCTTGGCAACTTCTAATGACCATGTGTAGCTTCAACTGTAGTGGTGTAGAGTTTGTTTAAACAATAAAATCCCCCTACTGTGCAATTATTTCCTGTTGAACAGTAAGATCAGCAGAATCTTCCAACTAAACTTGTTATTCTACATATAATTATAAAGACTGTTCAAACACATAAAGAGAACAATACTTGCTGAATTCTGGTTCCTTTAGAACATGGCATATCATTCTAGTAAAGTTTTTTTTTCTTATAAATGGTATAGAAAGGTACAATGCGTTTTGCAGAAGCTTTCTCCAGAGTGGGGAGAGGTAAATTATGAGCTTTGACTATAGTTATTATTAATAGGTTGTATAATCTATATGTATAAATATACACATAAACTTTTATATATTATATGTAAATATCATACTCAAATAGTATATATGCAGTCTACAAATATTAAAATGCATAAATAATGTTCCATTCCATGTTTTGTTTTGACTTTTATTTTGATTGGCTTGCTTACAGGTTTGAGAAAGATTATCACTTGACGGATTTGGCACATACTTTTTCTTCCTTTCCATAGACTGCCAGTTTTTCGAGGCCAGACAAGTCCTATCTTAGCCTGTGAATCCTTTTGCCATCTGTAGACTGTATAATTTGACTGAAATCAACTGCCTTAAGTCTGTTTCCAAGAGAAATAAACAGAGTGCTCATGTACAGTGAGCTTTGCCAAATGACACCTTTCTTGTCTATAAAGGAAGTGCTCAGTAGGTATTTGTTGATTTTTTAAATGCATCTAATGAAACTACTCCTTGCACGCTCATTCACTGAACATTGTATAACTTGGTAACTGAATGAACAATTTTCTATATTCAGTGCTACTCCAATGTAGTATGATTTGGGCCATTCCCACAGTTCACGTACAGAGAGAGTCCTATCCTCTAACTTTCACCATACTTACCTAATCTTATGATGACTTGTTGAAGACTGTGTATTAATCGTGGCCCCTAAATTCTAGCTTGGAAAATAGGAAGTGCTGAAGAGATGTCTACGCAGTGACCTTGGTGAATTAATGATTCCAAGTTCACTTTGAGTTACTTTGTTCAGAGAACCTTGATGATTTGCCCTCATTATGAAAGCTAGACATTGAAGAGTCAGGCTCTCAATCACTTCCAGAAGCTTCCTGTCCCAGACACACTGAACTTCTCTGCACGTCAGGGATTTGTTTGCTTCTTCCTGAGGCTGCTGAGGCCCAAGGGGAAGCTGAGTAGCTGACTGTGTGCAATATAAGGGTAAATGACATGCTTTATAGAAAGCACTCCCATACACATCAGATCTTTACGCTTATTCCTCTCCAGCAATACATCAACTACAACTAGTGGCTAGATTGACCTGGTAAAGCCTTCTAAAGATAAGACAATGTTGCCCATTCTTTAGAATGGAATAAGGAATTCTCCATGAAAATATATAAACTTGCACTGAGGAGGAATATAGAGCCTCACATTAAGGAAGAGTGATACAAGAAAAACCCTGCTATTACAACATTAAAAACAATACAATGACAACACTGTTCAATGTTTGGTTCCCATTACGTTTCCCACAGGGCAATTAAATTTAATTAAAAAAAATCCTCTCAGACCCAATATATTTCCAGTTGTGTATTTGCCTTAACAAATAGAGCCCTGTTTAAGTAGTCAAGAGGCAGCTCTTCTTTCCCATACAGGCCTGTCATCTTCAGTCTACCTCTGGGGCAGATTTTTACAGCTGATTCTCTTACGATAACCCATTCAATACTGCCACACATCACACCGATCAAGCCAAACCAAAGAATGAATTATAAAACTCTGTTGTTTTTAATTCTTTGCCTATAGTTTTTAGTCTGCCTTATACTGAAAGAGGGAAATCGAAAATAAAATAATTTGATCCAGACCTGGCAAAAGAAAAGAAACGCATGATCCATGAATGTTATCCGAGATCGTGACCCATAATGTGTCATGTGCTAAGTTTGGCTGAAGCTATTAGGTATGTGGCAGATAAACACACACACACACACACACACACACACACACACACACACACACACACACACATGAGCATGCTTGAACATGCTTGTCTAAAACCTCTTAAGCAAACAACATACCCTATTTTTATTCTTCAGGCTATTTTAAGAATGTTTTCTGAAATACTCAAATATTTAAATTTGGTTAGTTTAACAAGAAAAGAAAGAGGGTAATGTTTCCTCTGCTAAATTCTTCTCTATACACAAGGACTGAGAAATAAAAATACATGATTTGTATTTACTATAAAATGTTCTTTCCTTGAGCCAACAAGATGCAAACAGAAATTGTTAAAAAGAAAACTCAGAAGCTGTATTGGAACTGGCTGTGAAAATCACCATTTCGTGTAAGGGACTTTATTTCTGTACTCACTGCACCCTTATATATAACAGTCAAGACATGAAAGAGCCCAGACTTAAGGCTTGAAGCTCTTGCTCCTGGCCACAATGTGAGTGGATCTAAAGCGAAAGTGGTCATCAGTCTAAGTGGAAGAGGTCAGCTCTAGAAAGAACAACAAACATGGTTGCATCAATGTGTAATTTTACAAATAAAAGGTCAAATTGTAGAGACAACAGTGGTTACCAGATTTGGGGTAGGGGAAGGGCATGGTAGATTGGCCATCCATAGGGCACAAAGCAGCAAATATGCAGTATTAAGTCTAGTGAACTAATAGACACCAAGAGGACTGAGGTTAAGGGCACATTATTGTATTCAGGATTTCTGCTATACAAGTACATCACGGTTTCTCTTGTCACAGAGAAAAAAAACGGGAAATCATGTGTATGTACGCGAACGTGCATGCTCACACAGAGTGCTTATACCACTGTATATCATAAGTATAGATAATGAAATTAATTTAAAATAGGCCATCATTTTTTGGGGGGCTTCATTCTTCTTATGAAGTTGAAGGGTGTGCAAATGTTTAAGCTGTTGAACAGAACTTGGAAATTCGCTAGGTTTGAAAGCAACCCAAGCTCTCATCTCTTAATCTGGGATGTATTTTTCATCTTCTTTAATGATTCTTATGCTGTACTTTTCACTTCACAGGCTTTTACACTCCCCAAGCCTTGCCCCATGGACTGAAAGTCACCTTAGTGAAGAAAAGAGAGATTAAAACCACCATGACTCTGGAACGGCAGAGGAGCTGAGCTGTCATTCTCTGGCTCAAAACCAGGCTCTAAAAGCAGCCCTGGGAAACACTGCTGAGGTGGGGCCCGTGATTCTCTCCACATCTGACTTGCATAATGTTGACATTATAACACATTATAACACCAGAGAGACCCGAAAACATTTCAAACAATTATGATTTCTTTTCTATAAATATTTGGGGATCGCTTTAAGAAATCAAATAACACATTCTATCCATTCCCCTTTCCAAGCTGTTCTTCACACAGTCAGCAGCTCACGACTGGGCATTTATTTTTGGTCACAAGGTCAGCAGGACATCTTAAGGCGTTAAGTCGCCCATTAAACTGTGTTTTCCAACATGAGCTGGGTGTTGAGTAAGGGAATCAGCTACGCTTAAAGCAACAGTAGAGTCCAGTGCCACAGCATGGCAAAACATATTGTTTCTACCCTCTAGTGAAACCCTGGCAAAGAAAACTGCCACATGTTCAAGACAGTCTTCCAAGAAGTTTGCCAACCCTTTGCGAGGACACTTTTCTTTCCAGACAGACACCCCCACACCCACTTGCATTATTCTTTGCTGTTTCCGCTATGACATGTGAGTCTGAAAATATTGAGATGACCAGGAGAGTATAAAAGAAAAATATAAGGGGAAATATTCAGACCACTAAGGTAGCTCACAACTTCTGGGTATGGCAGTCACCTAGTTTTGATGTCTTTTCCCTCTGGAACTAAGCCAAATGGAAATCATTCAGAGAACAGGGCAACAAATTCATTGGAAAGCTGAAGATTTCCATCTCAGAGAATATGATTAAGAGGACTGCGTTCCAAGCTCTGGAAACAGACTCTGCTATGCTTAGTCACAGACAAACTGAGCGATTAGTAGGCTAATAATGCTTTGGTGTGATTTTAATATCTCTCCCGGAGACCTGGCTTGTCTTCATAAATGCCCCAGCACATTATGTAACATCAATTTCCAATATGAAAATGCCAGATGCCAAAGCCTACTATTACAGCCCCACTTACACATCCCCAGAGCAGCCCTCCTGGGTTGTGATTTTAAAATTAAGACAGGTTTCCCGTTTGCTGTCCCCTAAAACGTAGATGATTTCGTTTGGATTTAGCACAGCTCAACTTTGATTCTTAATACCACATGATGAGAAAAGGAACGCAGAACTCACCCCCACTTCCAGGAAACGTGTCGCTGGAGACTGCCAGTGCCAGGGTTAAGAACACCCGCCAAAGATCCATACCTGAGACCTGCAAATCAGAAAAGGCACAAGGTCAAGGCAAGCAGCCACAGACCGTGGTTGTGATAAAACATTCAAAGCCCCGTGAGGTGGTGAGTGTGTGGACAAGACCATTGTAGAAGAAATCTTAGCAGGTCTAGCATTGCCTTAGACTTTAGAAACACCAATCATGAGGATGCAGAACAGTTTGGAGTCCATTCTCCATCCCATGAGCATTTGCCTCAGGAAATAGGATGGGTAGTAGAGATTTTCAGGTCCTGGCTGACAGCCACAGGATCAACTCACAGCAAATGATGTCTCCCTCCCCCCACAGCTCCAATATCAGGGCTAGCGTAATTCATTTTAGTTTAATCTGGAGATAGAAAAAAATTTGCTCAGCACAGGGCTTTGAGAAAGACAAAAAATAAAATAAACAATCCTCTATAATACTAATATTTCTTATACTCATTTCCCAATGACCAAAGGAGCCTAATTTATATTTTAAAAACACTGTACTGATCCCAGGGAGGTGTTAACTAGAGGGAAGCTGAGAGGTGAGAGGTAAGGGAACCCAGGAAGGTTTTGATCTTATAATGATGGTGTGCTCTGAAACACCCAGGCATATATGTTCACCAAGAGCCACGAGTCTACATCTTTCTAGTCATTTACAAGCCCAAGTGTGGCTGCCCCAAGGGGGTCAGTCAATGGGCTCTGTAAGCACATACCTTTATCTGAAGGAAATACACGTCTTTGAAAAATAACCTATGGTGACTATGCCCCGGTTTCTCTAGGGACAAGTCTGGATTGGTTGGAAAGGAGCTCAGTACTCTACTCTTTGGAGAATGATTGCTGCATTGGACAACGACTGCCAACCACTTTGATGCTTAGTCCCAATATTTCCATAAATACTGCCCTATTTGCAAGTCACCTAGACACACCTTCTCAACACCCCACCAGTTCTTCGGAGGCCTCCTCGGGCCTCTTTGTTAATCACTTGCAAACTTGACCATACTGATATAACTCTTTCTGTTATCCCTAATCAGGGTGAAGTGCTGGGCAAGAATGTTTGCTTGCATGGGTCTATAGGTGTGGTTCTGGTAGCAGCCATGGAAGTCTGAAGAGCTATAAAATGCCAAATGTTTTACATTTTCCTTTGCAGACAGAGGGCAACATTTCAACTCCCTGTTCTCCAAGTATTTTTACTTAACAAAACACATCTCTATGCAAACCCAGTATTTTCTTGTGTCTGAATAAATTTGAATGCCTTCACATGCTTCATTCCCAAACACTGACCCTTGAAACTTTTGGTAGGACCAAATGTGAAAGTTAACTGAGAGGTTTTGAGGAAGTGGGAGGTTACTATGACCCAACACGTTTTGATTCTTAACTGCAAGGTTATGGGTTGACGGCTTTGCCTTGTTTCCTTCGCAAATGTGAATCACTAGCTCTCTGTCCTTACTTCTAGGAATCCAGGTCATGTAGTGTTTTATTGGAGCCACTAGTGATAAAGTACTAAATGGCTAGATCGAGTCTACAACTGACTGAAAATGTTCTAGTGTGAACTTTCCTTTTACTCTCATTTAAAAATATAGGGAACACACTGAGAAAGCAGACTCTAAATTTTAGTAATGATAATTTAATTCATCACCTCAGAACACACTTAAAGTCAAGGTAGAAGCGCCTCCTGCCATGTGCTATCTGGACAGCAGACTGTAAGAGTGAATTCTCAACTCCTCGGTTGTTTACTTTTCTTTCTGAGAAGGTCTACAGAAATGTTTGCATTTCTGAGAAGATACCATCTGTGCCTTAGAAATCAGATCTTCAAGCATTTTAAAAAGACAAGGCAGATACCAGAAACAAGTAGGATTTAGGTCAGAAAACTACAAGTAGACCAGCTTTTCCCAGCCTTCAAAGTTTTGTGCTTTTTTTCATTCTGAGGGTCCAGCTATTGAGTTCCAGAAGCCACATTGTACATGTTAGGTAGATTCTTCCACTGAGTTTTATTCTGCCTTAGTCCCCAGTCTTTTCCAAGCTGCTTCTGTTAATTTTAACTTCTCTCAAGTAAGTCACTACACCTCTGTTATAAGAAAATCATAGCTCCACATAAGACATTTTTATGTCACACACACACACACACACACACACACACACACACACACACACACACCAAGCAAATTGTTATCCAAAAGCAAATTAGGCAGGAGTTCATTTTCATCTCCTGTCACAGAAATAAGGTTATTTAAAGCTGCAATCCTCCCCTGTGGGTGATCAGAACAGTTCATTGCCACCTGGAACATACCACAGAAGAACCGGACTTGTAACACGTCAGGCATAGGAACCAGAAGGAGGACACAGACGTGCAGCTGGATTCAATAGGAGCCAACTGCTGCATCGGACTCCAGTCTCCTGCAGACACAGTCTAGAGAATTTGCCATTGGCTTTGATTGTATTCTGTCCCAACCAGCTTTGCAGAACTCCATGGAGAAACTTCTGGATGACTGGACTCTTCTATACTAAGCTCTAGCTGAGATCAAATGTCTCATCTGACGTCTACAAGTGTGATAGACTTGGGAGAGGATAGAGTTCTGTCACACAGAGTTCTGGATTTTTAATTTAATACAATAGCATGTGCCAGATGCCAGAAAGAGAGATCCCGTTCTTCAAGCATTCCTTCCCAAATGTCTAAACTTATAATGATCCATTAACCTCAAGATAGAAGAGTTCATCCAATATGCCCCTCTAAGAGGCATTTATTAAAGGCAGGCATTTTTTTCCCAGAGGAATATACCAAACTTAATTTCTAAGTTTGAAGTATTTTCCTTAGGAAAAAAATCCTACTTTAAATTTCTTGTGATATTTATTCATTCTTTGGCTACAGTCTTCTGGAATATTTTCAGGAAGAGGGAGAAAATGAGCTTCTTTTCTTACATAATGGAAGTCACACCATTTCTACTCTCCAGGTCTGAGGCGTTTTGCCTGCTTTCCTCCTTCCTCCAGAGAGAACCAGCTGAAAACTGGAATAATCCAGCTGGTGTATCCTTTAGACAGCCCAGCAAAGAATGCTCCCAAATTATACAATGCGGTCTATAATATATCGATCATTCTGTGACTATGACATAGTTCACAGATGCAGAAGAGGTTAGATATGACATTTCCCCAAACATATTGCAACCAACTCCAGGTAAAAAGGGCATAGGCTACATTATTTTAAAGGAAAATGAACAAGTATTTCTGGACCGATTTGTGTCTGCTGGCATTGAACAAATCACTACAGGATTAATGCAAGAGTTATCCAAACTGTGTTTCTTAACTATAAGAACTAGGCAAGATTTGAAACTGAAAAAAGATGGGTTCTAATTAAAAGTGGAAAAATAAACTAGGAAAAAGAAATTAGTTGTTGAAATGAGGGGTTTAAAATTAGAACTAAATGATAGATAAGATTTCGATGTGTAAAGACGGTGAGGCAAGCTATGGTAAACTTGTGCAGACCAAAGCTCAATGTCAATGATCCGGGGCAGGGACAGAGTCTGCGGGAGTTTAGTTAATATCCTGCGACTAGTGGATAGAGATCACTGCCCAGATTTATAGGTAAACCTGGGTTAGCAAAGTAGAAGAGGACCAGAACAGCATTTTCAATCATATAAGTCAGCCTTTGCTAAGATAAAGTTGCTTCTCATGCTTTTGTAATTTAATCATATCGAGGTATAGGAAAAGATCTGTGATAACTGGATACAGGAGAAGATAAGGGAGGACGCGTCTATGATAAATGATGAGTGAACATGTGAATGAGTAAAAGGCAGAGGTGGGGATGCTGGGATCTGAGTTGCTTAGGGGGAACAGAAGGTCTCATGAGTGTTTGGATTACCTGGTGAGTGACACCATCAAGAGGCTTCCAGAAATGTGAGAGTTGTCTAGTGTGAAGTTCAAGATACAAGAACAAGGGCTACAGGGGAAGAAGCCATCGGTGAGTGTGACAGTTGTATAGAGATGCGGATGAGGTAAACTTAACCCATCGACCAGACTGTTTTGTGAAAAACGCCTATCTCTGTGAAAAGTAATATTAACATGTGTGTTAATGACATGGGAGAGATTTGCTATTGCCTCTTGTTTACAATTAGCAGAAACAAAATAAACAATCATATCAAACCACCCATATTCTCTGTCTTCTGTTAAGTATTTTAAAAGAAATTGAACAACGACCTCCTTAAAAATACAATGCTAGCATATTAATATGTAGGGGGAGTTAAGATGGAGTTGGGGCCGGGGTCCTGGCAAGCCAGTGAGGAGAAACTCCAAGATGACAGCTAAATTAGCCAGAAATACTAAGTTCCCTCAAATTCTCATTTTGTCAATTTCACTTTTCTTTATATTGCAAGGAGCCGATTTCAAAAGTCCAGATAAAACAGACCTGTTCACGCTGCACAGCACAGACTCCCAGAAGATAACCTAATAAGCAGCGTTGGTGTATCAGTAATGAAATGTTGCAAAACTGCACTAACTCAGCATGGAAAAATGCAGAGGTCAATCCAAAAATGATACCACAAATCACCTCTTCTAATTAGCACCGAGCATTTACTTGAGTAGTTTGCATTAAGAGTCTATGTGAGACGTTTTTACTGTGGAGATCATTTGAAAACTGGTTAGACACAAATGCATTAAGTGAATTTATTTTCCCCCACTTACTGGGAGAAAATTGAAAGATTTTCTTTCAATTAAAAATATTATTTTTGTGTGTGTGCGTGTGCGTGCATGCATGCACACATGTGTACATGCCACAGTACATGTCTGGAGGTCAGGAGAATACTGTGGAAGTTCTCGCCTTCCTTAAGGCCATTCGGGGGACCTAATGCAGGCCATTAAGCTTGCATGGAAAGTGCGTTTTTCACTGATCCATCTCCCAGCCCCAGATATTAGAAATATAACAATGGCAAAAGCTGGGTGCTGCCTAACAGTGGGGGCAGATTCTGAGAAAGTTAGGTGACTTTGTCATTTGAACAGTGTAAAGTTCACTTAGACTAATCTAGATGGTGTAGCCCACTGTATACCAAGGCTACAGATGATATCTAGGTACCTGTATATAGATGATGATGCACATATAGATAGATTTATAGATATCACGTGTGTCTTATGCACATAATATATTCTCCTGTATATAATACGTTTTTAAGTATAAATAAAGCATATGCACCTATATCTTCGTACATACCATGTGGAATAGCCAACGTTGTGATGAGCAAACAACAGGAGGTGAAAATAAGCGCAAGAGAGGAGGATGCAATCAGAATGCAGTAACCAAGTGATCCCTTTCGTTTTCACAAGTAGGCATGTACCCTAAGGCCATGGAAGGGAGTACAGTGCTAAAGCAAACACGCGAACCTGGGCACAATCAGTTATCGCCACACTAGAGAGTATACTTGTCACAGTTAGCGCAGGGAGACTGGCAATGCAGTTCATCTTACCCGACACTCCCCTAATCCTAACCCTAACCCCAACCCTAATTATCACCCAAATGTGAGTGATGTGGGAACCACGTCAGAAGTGGAGAGGCAAACGGACTTTCTCACCACTATAATGTTTGAAAGCACAGCAAGGTATGGATCCTGATATGGTCTGAAATATAGTTATGAAGAACAGGGCTACCATTTTTTGAGACTGCTCTTTTCTCTGGAATCTAGTGGGACTCCAGAATAGGAACTTTGGGTACATATAGTATGAGGTAGAAGTGAAAAAAAAAAAGGCTCTGAAATAGTGGTATAGAAAGAGTAGATCTTTTTTTTTCTACCCAACAAATAAACATATCTTGTTTCTGTCAGAGTTGACCGACTTAAGTTACCAGGGGCTACTGAGAACTTGGAATATGGCTAATATGACTGAGGAGTAAAATAATTATATATTTCATTGAACCCTAATTGACTGGTTAAATTAAGCGCTCACACGTATTTAGAAAAGGATAGAAGGTGAATATGTTTTTCCAGCTGTACATTTTAACATCTAAATGAAGACCATAAAATTTAGCACCTAAGTTGAGATACGTATGTATCAACTACATATAGATCTTGAAGACTTGGTAAAAAATGGATACAGAGTATTTTATAATTATACTGACTGCATATTGAATTCATAATTTAGATAATTGAATTAATTAAAATATATTATTCTAATTAACATTCTTTCAAATGTGAGTAGTTGAAAATTTAAAATACGTGGTATGCAATAACTTTCTACTTGGTAACGTTGGTCATACATTTTGTGGTTTATATGTTTGTATTTACATTAAAACACTAAGCTTATTTACGCTCACATTACACTGTCGGCACATATTTTGTAACAAAACAATAAGCAATTTAAAGTATTTTTAGTTACATAAACAGTATGAGCATGTTTTTAGAGGTCCTCACAGACACTGAAAAATGGGACCCAAGATTCACAGATGTCTTTGGAGACTTCTAGAGATGACATTTGCCTGGGGTTTTGTAGGGGTTTCTTAGAGTTGGTGTTACGTTTACTTCCGTAAGTGTAACTATCCACATGTGTCTGCCTTTTTACTGCCTGTGCCTCCTTACTGTCTCTTTGGAATTACAAAAGGACCACGATCTGCATTTGCCAACCTCTGTGGTGTAACTACTTCTGCCAAAGCTGATTTTAGCCTACCAATATGAAGCCAGCACAAGCTGGATCCAGCTCATCGCTGGCAGGGAAAGTGACCGTCGCTGGCTGGCTCTATGTAAAGTATCAGGTACAAAGATTGAGGAATCTGCTGACTTGGACACAAAACGTATGAGGGCTTCAGAGTGAACCCTGGACATTTGATTTCATCTAATGACATCTGATCCACTGTCAGCAGATCCTGCTTAGTTAATAATCACCCAGGGAAACAAATCTGGGGCTACAGACATTGTCACAACCCTCTCACCTTGATCTTTATTTACAGATGGGGTAAGATAAGTAGTCAAGTGAATGTGTTCATGAGTCAGAGAATGCTAGGTTCAAATCCAGCCTTTACTCCTCATAGTATGAATACTTTTGCAAAACAACAACAATAACAACAACAACAACCTCAGAACTAGATGAAGTGACTTATTCAACTCATTTTCTCATTCTCCAATAAATTCATAATTATTGGAATTCTGAGAATGATACTACGTTGTTCCCATGGAGTAGGCCTAGAGTGGGCCTTATTTGCATACTATATGAAACCTAAGACTGTGTGGGTGGTAAAGCAGTCAATTTACCTCACATGAGGGTGCAGAGAAGAAAACGGTTTACACTCGTGTAACACATGTTTCCTAGAACTATGTAGGAGTGCATAGTTTAGGTTTGTATTTAAGTGTGCAGGGAATTTAACAAGCATTACATAGAGGTCCAATTGTGTGGGTGCTATCCTAGGAGTTGAAATATTATTCCAGTAATTGTTTCTGATGTTATTACAGGAATCGGATCATTTGTTTTGTTAAGTACAGATTTTTGGAGCTGATTGAGTAGATGAATTCTAACAATCTGAGGACTGACTTGAGGCAGGGACCCTCCTTGGGACAACCCAGAGGGAGCAGGGTCTCCCCTTCCTTCATGGCCTTAAAGCAGAAGGAACGTTTTGTTAACCAGGTGTTTGGAGCTCTTCTTATTGCTGTGCCCGGCCATCCTCCTCAGAGAGGATTTCCTTACTGTCAGGACATTCTATTTAAAGTCGGGAGTTCTCCAGATGCTGGAGTCTAGAGCAGTACTACCCAACCTGGGGCTTGAATGACCTTTTCACAGGGGCTGCATATCAGATACCTTGCATTTTAGATATTTGCATTATGATTCATAACAGTAGCGAGATTACAGTTACAAAGTAGCAATGAAATAATTTTATGGCTTGGGGTCACCATAATATAAAGAATTGTATTAAAGGGTTGAAGCATGAGAAGGTTGAGGAGCCGTGGACTGGCGGGTCATCAGCTCACCCAATCGGATTCATTCACTTGGTGCATTTATGGATTCACAGTGCAGGCATGATTCTTATGCAGCAGAGGAAAATCAATTCTGTGGTGCTGACTTGGGCAGTGTCCCTTCTCACAGTTCCTTACACTATTTCCTTGATCAAGCCATTTTCCCCCAAATTAGAATGTGAAAGAGGAAATGCCTTACTGCTTTCCTGGTTTTTCTTTGTCTACAAGTGACTCCTTTAAAATTCCGAATTATACATTTTTTGAAATTATAATATAATATGAATTCTCCCTTCCCTTTCTTCCTTCCAAACCCTTCCATATCTCCTCCTTGCTCGCCCATGGTCTCCTTTCTCATTAATTGTTGTTACCTGTGTGTGCATGTGCGTGTGTGTGTGTGTGTGTGTGTGTGTGTGTGTGTGTGTGTGTGCATATATCCCCAAATATAACTTTCTCAGTCTGTATGATGCTACGTATGTTTTCAGAGCTGCCTTTGTATTTGATAGGTCAATGTACTCTTCCCTGGGGAAGACTATTTCTCCTGCTCTTAGCATTCCTTCGTTGCCTGTAGTTGTTTGTCTGGGGCTGATGACTATTAATGGCAATGTTAGAACATAGAGAACATGGGAAATATTATTTAAACAACTCTAAAGGTGTGGGAATTTCTTTTGTGCGCTAAGATAGAAATGCTTCTTGTTTCAACTGGGGTAAGAGGAGGTGAATAGACTATGGGAGGCAGCTTCTCACTGACCAAAGTCTTCAGACAAAAGCACTTTCTGTCCTGATGAGACAGCGATCCGTCAGTCAGACTGTCCCAGCTGCTTCTACGTCTCCAAGGGATGCTCATGCCTCCGTGTCCTGTGGCACAGAATCAGAAATGTAGGCTTTTTCCAAGATAGAATTACTTTGGTAATGTTTCTCAGGCTCCTTTTATTTTGTTCAGTCTTCAGGCACTGTAAATGCAAACCTCGCGTGACAAATGAGAAAACGGAGGTTTAGAGGAGGACAAAGACCAAGAGGATCTCTGAAACTCATGAAGATTGGTTATGTTTGGGCAGGATCTGGAAGCATCCTCAGTACCTTTGATTTGTCTACTTTTCAGTCTGTAAACCATACAAACGAAACATGATTGTGCCAGTAATGATAAAACTAGAGGGAACAAGAAGAAGGAGTAAATATGAGATAGGACTATATACAGAGTGGTAGACATCATATTTCCTGTGCATAAGGCTGTTAAGGGCAGTGATAGCAAGGATGCTGATATGATAACTCGTAAATGTTCATGTAGCAGTTTGTCTAAGGGTTGTAGCGATTGAAGAACACATAGTCATCTCTTTGCCTTCGAGCCTCCAAGAATACATGGTCTACTTTTGAGCATACTGCTTATGGGCTCTGCTGTGTGCTCACTCGATGACATGGGGTCGTCCCCTGCCTTCTTTAAGCCTATATATAAAAATAGAAAGGAGCTACTTTGGCTAGACTGACTGGCTGCCAGGGGGGCAGAAAACAGGCAGATCAATGACATGTCTCATCTCTAAGAAGTTTACTACATATTCATCAGTTCACTCTCTAAGATCATAGGCACTTGACCTTAGACCGTTCATTGGAAATAGCTTCAATAACAACTGTGCTTCAGAAGAGTCTAACACACCAGTTCTCAATCTTTGGGGGTCCTTTGAGGGTCGCATATTTGGTGATAACATTACTATTCATAACAGTAGCAAGGCTACGATTATGAAGTAACAATGAAATGATTTTATGGTTGGAGGTCACCACAACATGGGGGCCTGGATTAAAGGGTCACAGAAATTAGGAAGGTTGAGAAGCACTGGCCTAACAGAAATGCAAGTCACATGTATCATTTTATATTCTCTTGTGCTCACATACAAAAAAGATAATATTGATTTTAGTAAAACATTTTTTTTCAATAAAATCACTGTGCTCTAGTTAGCCCACGAGTAAAAACACCACACAGGTGGACAAAGGCAGCTGCTCAAACACACGCGCAGTAGGCTCTGCGCATTTCAGTAAACTTCTGTACAGAAACAATGGCCACTTGGAACCGATGGAACTTTGCTTAGGCTTTTACACTTTCACTATTATGTTTCTGATGGCTTATTCTACACAAAAAAGAAAAAGAAAGAGAAAGAAATCCTGTGGTTTGTTGAAACAAACAAACAAAACCAAACCACGACCAACAGTAAACACACACACACACACACACACACACACACACACACACACACACACACACACACACACACACACACAAGCTTTATGTCATCTTTCATGACTCCTGTGTCTTTTTTCTGCTGTCTGCCCTTTCTCCTCACCTAAGATTAGCCTCTCTTGGCCTCTTTCCCAAATTTTATGCTATAACCACACAGCTGATTATATACACACATGTATACGCTGTAGGTTAGGACAAGCATATGAGGAAGAACTTGTAGGCTCCTTTCTGTCTAAGTTAGGTCATCTCACTTGGAAATCACACTTTCCAAGCTCTCCTACAGATTGTTATGATTCCATTCCTCTCGTAGCTGATTAAGATTCCGTTTGTGTGTATCACTCACCTTCGAGAGGCATCTAAGTTGGTTCCATCTCCTCACTATCATGGATAGAACAGTAATAAACACGGAAGTGGAAATACCTCTATGGAGGGTATAGAGATATTGCAGTATATGCTCAGGAGTGGAGTGGGTGTTTATGGTAGTCTCTCTCTCTCTCTCTCTCTCTCTCTCTCTCTCTCTCTCTCTCTCTCTCTCTCTCCCGATCCCCCTCCGCCTTCCTCCTCCCTCTCCCCCTCCCTCCTCCCTTTCTTTACTTTTTTCTTTGTGTTTTAATTTCCAGGGACAAGGTTTCATGGAGCCCAGCCTGTTCTAGAGATCAAAGCTGCCCTAGAACTTAAGCCTCTACACCTAGCCCGTAAGTAAACTTTATCGGTTGAACGGTTGAAATAGTAAACACAAAATTAACCTACCACAATTATTATTCTATGAAGTACCAAGATAAAGAAATAAATATCTAGAGATGAAATCACTCAGGCAATGTTTGAAAATGTAACTGATGAGCAGGGAAAGGCCAAATGCTGATGAGATCCCTCCAAGATTTCCTAATTACTCCATAGGTAATTAGGCCAATTTAGGTACTGCAGTCAAGCGACTTTATAGTTGGAACTAAGATGACCAATCTACTAATTTTACAATAAGGAGAATATCCTATTACAGGGGCCCATGAAAACTGAAGTGGAAATCAGTTACTGCAGTGGGGGAGAAGGCAAAGAAATTAAGGATTTGACACAGAGTCTATCTGTGGAAGAAGAGCTTGATGTCCAGTCCAAACTGGCAGCACCAACTGGCTTCTGGCTATCTACCAGCAAGGAAACTGAAATACCCTCTCATGGCAGCAAGAACCTGAAACCAGCTAACAACTCCAGTAATCTGGGAGGGAGCTTCCAGAGAGTAACACTCTCCTTAGGATACTTCAACTTTATCCCCGTGAACTCTAAGCAGAGAACCCTATTGAGTCACGGTGGGCCGAGACATCTATATAATTGTGAAGTAATAAGGGAGTGTTTTAAGTCACTAAAATTTGTGGCAATTTGTTACTGAAGCAATTGAAAATTTAGACAGGTTCTGAAAGTCTGTAATTAAGCCTTAAGCTAACTTCCTAGATCAGGAAGATAATAAATGATTCAAACTTATCTGCATATAGAAAACCAGATCCAACAAGGACTTTAACAATAATGTATACTGACAATTGTTATAAGGCACTACAAACAAATCAGATAGTAAATAATTTATAGTTTTATCTCCTGCAATTTCCTGGGATAAGAAGCCTCTGACTTCAAAAGTAGAGTGTCGCAATGCAGACAGCTGCAATGTTCTCTCAGAACATTAATTCTCCTATATTTCAATTCTACAGTCAACAAGTCATCTTCTGAATTTTAACTTATTTTCCTGTGTTCGTTTTTTTAAAAAAAAATTATAGTAGTCAACTGCAACAGAATTTTTTCATTGTGCAGTGAGGTATGAAAAACAAAAAGGTTTTATTCAGAAACATTGGTCTTTTCTCTTAACTTTGGCTTGGGTAAATCAGGCCCTGGTATCTGACTAACTCTGGGCCACTATCATTTATTTTTGAACCCATAAATCTACATGAGATTATCCAAGGGAAAAGGAGAAAGTCCGCGGATGTCGTCTTCATGAGTTTGTTGGCCTTGCTTGTCATCTTAAGCCAAGGCCAAACTAAGGAAATAAAAACTAGAATACATTGGTAGGAAAGTAAATCAAAATTAATGATTGAAAACCTTTCACTGACTGGGGCAGGGGTAAGATAAATACATAGACCATACATCATCAGTCAATCTTGGTGGCATATGACATAAATCTTGGCTCTGGTGGAGGGGGCTTATTTCTCATCCTTCTGAATGAAACATTTAATTCCAAAAATACTTAGGTTTCCTTTCCAAGCAGTCCACCAAAGTGCATCTCAGGCAATTATAATTAAATGACCTGACTATGTCCCTTTTAAATCAGATGGATGATGAAGGAGTAGCTGAGCCAAATTGTGACCCACCACTATCCACACGCTGCCATTCACATGAGAGCCAAAGAAGTAGACACTTGAAATGCTTTTTTTCTGAAATACCATTAAGTGAAATTTGTGATTCAGATACTTGGGTAACAGAAATAAAACATCCTTCTTCTTTTCAAATGGAAGTGATCTGAATGGAATTTTCACATTTCGAGCACTTGCAAGGAAGTTACTGGTTAAAACGTTATGTTTAAATAAAAAATAGAAACTACAAGAAATCTGCAAGAAGTTGTTCACACAATAAAATCCCCTATGGCTAAAGAACCAAAGGGAGGCATTTCAGACCTTAATCCTCCAAGTGTACCAGCTCCACATACAGATTAATGCTCAGGAAACCAGACCTTCCTCCAGTGGATAATCGACTTTAGAAGCCTGAATTCAGTGATAAAAGGAGCAATCGGTCAAAGGCTTCTCCAGCACTTGGAAAAGAATAGACTTAGAGAGAAGACGGATACAGAGAGATCTAGGTAAAGGAAAAAAATGGAACAACAACGAAGAATAAATCCAAGCTTAGCTTGGTTAGAAATTTATTTTTTTTAAATGCAAAAGCAAATAGGAGTAGTGACAGAGACCTGATCTGACTTAGGAACATTTAAACAAAGTTAGCCATACGAACCAACAGTCCTGTAGATACCTCTGAAATGAAGGCTGGATAGTCTTACAATGTCTTTCAGAATTTATATCAAGAATCTTTTTTATCCATTTATTTACCTTTGCAAGAAGATCTTGTTTAGTTAAAATCTGGTAGAGGAGCTAGGGTTGAAAGTAGAATTTCGTGGTTATTTCTTGGTGCGTCTTGATCTGTAGCTTCTAGGAGTTGTTGCTTGGGTATATAAATCTCCAAAAACTCCCCATAAATTAATAATCCTCTATCTGTGGTCTCTCCCACTATCTCTCACACACCTGGTTCCAGAAGAGTGTATCAGTTGTCCCAGATGATTGCTTCATCTAATGCAGCTGGTGCTCTTTGCCCAGAACACTTTTAGATGCCTCCAGCTGAAGTGAAGGCCAACCTGGGCTAAAGTCTACCTGAGACCACAAGATCATTTAAGAAGAAGAGCTGAATGTTAGAACTTGAGGCAGATAATGTTTTCCATCTAAATAAATGGAATGTAGTGATTGGATATTTTTGTTGTTGCTTGTGTTTTTAAGACAGGGTTTCTCTATGTAGCCTTGGCTGTTCTGGAACTCTGTAGACCAGGCTGGCCTCAAACTCAAAGATCCACTTGTCTCTGTCTTGAGTGCTGGGATTAAGGGGGTATGCCACCAGCACCTAGGGATAACTGGGTCCTTTTAATGTGGTACTGTGACACCTCTCAGAAGAGTAAGAACAAGAACAGAAATCCACTCATATAAAATTTAAGCTTCCCAAGGCCTCAGAGTGCAGAACATTAAACATTTTTTTAAATGAAGAAATAAGTGTAAAAACAAATTCTGAAATACCACTATGCATTGAAGATTCTAGTATATTTCATTCTATTGTACACTTTTAACCATTCATTGTAATAGTATATTTAATTGGAATACCTTTAGTGTGTTCTGTAAATATTGGTTTATTCCTTCACCTCAGCTCACCTGACCATCAAAGAATAATTGAGAAGAATCATACACTTAGATAAAGTTTTTATTTGATTTAGTTCTCCATTTTCTCCTCCTCCTCCTCCTCCTCCTCCTCTTCTCCTCCTTTTCCTCCTCCTCCTCCTCCTCCTCCTCCTCCCCTTTTTGAGAAAATTTCCCAGGAAAGTGTTTGTTATGTAGCCCAGGATGACCTTGAACTCTCTTGCTTCAGCCTCTAGTTGCTTAGTGCTCTAAATACAGATGTCTACTACCACGCTTTGCTTGTTGGGTGGTTTTTAATTAGCTTATGATTGAGCTCTTTCAGATAAAAAAGGTCGTGAGTCAAGAGTCATTATAAAAGACCAAGTATTTATTGAAATACCTACACAAGCAGTAGAAAATGAAAAGGATGACTTTCCCCAGTCTGGAATTATGCTGTAGTTCTTATAACTAATCATATAGTTAGAATGTTCATGGTTCTTAGGTGTGGACTGAACAACTCCACACAGAAGACTGTGAAATGAACGTTCCACTATGTGAGCGGCAGTCCTGTCTACACGATTACCACAAGAAGACAATTGTGATCTAGGACTGTTGACAGAATTAATGTGCTGGTTATTAGACCTGTTCTTGCAGCTAGCTTTTTGAAGTATGTATGAAACGTGCCATTCTGTGGCATGTGATACATTCAAACTCCTTTCGCATAGGACAGCCTGGAAAGGAGCATTTATTTGAGTAGTTAACAATGACCAGCAGTGAGAATTGCAGTGATTTTTCTGTGATTGCTTTGTTTTTTGAACACACAGAAACCAATAGCATGGAAGAGGCCTCAGAAACACATTTCTAAAACAAAACTCACGAATACCTGTCTCCAGAGTTTGTATTACATACTAGAAGTCTAGGTGTTATCAAGAGGTTTCTCTGCCTCCTTTGCCTATCATATTTTCAAGTTGCCTTCTCAGTTAACTTTGAGTCTATCATATTCTCATTATCTTTTCTACTAGAAATACCCAAATCCTACCCACCATTCTAATTTAGACTTGCAGAATGCTTTTCTAATTCTCTCCAATTCGTGTTTATAAACACACACACACACACACACACACACACCACACCATACTTACTAAAAATGACAACCTTTTGAATAAACATTTAAATGACTTTAACATAGGATTAATACAATAGTTTTTGACATGCTCTAAGTTACTAATTGACAGTTTTATCTATACTTTCTAATTTGAATTAGTAATAGGACCCAGTAAAAGACATTTGACAGACAACCTTGTAGCCAACTGTAGTCATATGCCTAGATCCTAGCTATCAAGTCACGAGTAGAAGTGGCGTGTAATTTGGGGGAACGAGCATCCCTTTTCCTTCTCCTACTGGATTGGGTGTCATGTGATCTTAGATAATGGGGATTACTATGCAGATCTAGATCTTCTTAATTTATCATTCAAAGGGAACTTTCCTTTTCAGATTCCAATGTAAGCTGAGGAGAAATAAGTGAAAGAAATTGTGTAACAGCATAACTTAAAACACTGCCCAAATACTCATTGAAAGACAATGCACCTAGGTATATCATGTTTGCATCTGCATTTTTATAAATCTTCAAGAATAACTTACTCGTTTTCAAGAGAGAGATTGCACTATAGTGTTGAAGTCAGATATATTTGGATTAGTTAGAACTCCTCAGTAGGTTTTTTCCCCATTAAATTGACTGTTTTTATTGTCAGTGATAAGTTTTATTAGGGGAAATTATTAAACTTTACAGAAGCAAAGTCATTGTTAGATAAGAATGTTACTTATAAAGAAAATAGATGACATTCTGCTCCATGTTACCCCAATGGACAGTTTTAAATCTGAAGCTACTAGGGGCTTCGTCAAATTAAACAAAAATTAGACTCGGAGGACAAGAAAGAGGACACCTAGAAAACATGCCTGTGCTGTCCCTTTCTAGGTTTTTGTACTGGCTCCCTACAAACCCCTTGAACATGAAGCAGTGTACTCTGAGATCACTTGAGCAGGGTAAACCATAATCTTTAGTTTCAAACAGAATCATAGCCTTGGGCACATTGTATTTATTTCAAGAAGATGGGTTAAATCATACTAGAAATATGAGAAGTCTGTTTACAAAATCACCATTTTCACGGAGTCAATTTTGATTTTCTATCATTATAAATGCACACTTGGGTACATGCAGGAGATTTAGTAATCTTATGTGTGGATGTATATGGAGAGAGGAGGGAAGGTGAGGAGGAGAAAGAGAAGGGATCTTAAAATGTGTAAAGAAAATAAAAAAAAAAGGCTTTATATAAAATGTTTTTCCCTTTCAATTTGATTTTTGTTTCATTTTTAATAGAATCTCCTCAGTACTTGCCAGATATATTGTTACCCTCATTTCATAAAAGAGGCCTTTTGCTCTTTGTTAATTCAAGTGAAATCAGCTCAGCTTTGTTGATATTATTTGAATGTGCCAATTAATAAAATTTTAATGTGAAAGGCTGATTAAAAAGGGATGCTGGATATCAGATATTGGGTCACCTAGAGGGATCCTATCTGCTTGCAGAAGTTGCAAAGGATCTGGAGACAGGATTTAAGAAGAACACAACGCATCCATTAATGACCCATGATAGGCTGGTGTGGGAGGTGGACGGTGCGAGGAGTTACGTATCTTACAGAGACGTCTTCATTATGTGCCTGGGAGCATTCTCCTTTTCACTGGAGGGAGAAGTGTAGCATCTCCCATTCATGCCACAATATAAACAGAAAACTAAGGACATAAAATTGAATGACCATATTAATTAATATTTCACAATGTATCGACTACCTGCTCTTTAGGCCAGTAATTTTTTCACCTCTGAGCCACAATCCATCTTTCAGCTATGAAATCAATTCAATGGGTTAAACCCAACATCTGGTTATTCTTTGTGTGTTTAAATGAATGGAAGAGAGCAATTAGTTTCTTTGCCTGAAACCTTGAACACCTGTGTATGTTTATTAGGACTCTACATTTTCTTGTTAAGATCTGATCATTAAAATGTTTGCAGGTCTATTGATAGCAAGTATTGCCAGTTTTTCAATAACATGAAAATTATCACAATAAGCATCTCTGGGATGGTGGAGGGTGGAGTTCTGGTGTATTTCCACATATTCTCTAACAGTTGGTTCCCAGAAGCAATATCACTGCACAAATAGTAGAACTGATGAGGGTTTTCCTCACGTCACCCATCTGTCTAAATCTCTTCTCATGTTACATTAATGGGGCATCTCAATTAAATAGTTACAGTTG
Source organism: Rattus rattus (assembly GCF_011064425.1). Lineage (NCBI taxonomy): Eukaryota > Metazoa > Chordata > Mammalia > Rodentia > Muridae > Rattus > Rattus rattus. The sequence continues at coordinate 176,575,858 of NC_046156.1, read as the reverse complement.
CTAGCTCAATTTTCCTTCCCTCTTATTATTGATAATTTAATAGAAATAGTGATCTGCCATTGTTTTAGTGGGCAGAAATTTAAGGATTGGTGATGCTGGATAATCTTTTAGACATTTCTTGTGAACTATCTAAAATTGCTTGCTGTCAATTTTTGTTGGACTCCTTCTTGTTGACAGTTCCTCCCTTGGTTCTCTGGATGTGTATGAATTTCACTTTAAGGCTCTAACTGCCATTGCTATTCACTAGAGATGAGGAAATAAGAGAAAGAAATAAGAGAAGACATTTTGATCAGTTGGATTGATCTTGTTATACTGAGGTCAGAATACTTTAGGTTTTCGTATTTCTCTTGGTTTTCAAAACTAGGTATCCAATAAAAAGTGTACCTTAAAGATTACTTTAAAATATAACCAGTGCCAGAACTGCTGGGCAATGTGCCATTAGAGGCTTAGAATTTGAGTTTCTTCTTTGTGCCAGAAACTGCAATTATAGGTTTACTTTATATTTTAAAATGAGGACAATATCTGTGAAACATTTGAATGAGCAGTTACCATTAATGAAATACAGGTTGATAATCTTCAACATACATCTCATAAAAGTTCCAGTAAGAAAGGACTTAATTCAACTCAGAAGAAAAAGAAAATAATATAAATAATAATTTTATAAAGCCAAAGAAAGAATTCAGAGTATATATTAAAAGCCTATATTAATCACTAAAGAATACTATAAGGCATCAGAATGCAGAAAATCTTAAGAAAGTACTTCAAATAAGAGGGAGTTCAGAGGGATATAGTAAAAGAATTTTCTTTAGCAACAGCAGGTATTAGGTTATAAATAAAAACCTTTAAAATGTTAGAGAAAAAAATCAATTCACAATTTGAATTTTATAACCAACTAAACTATCACTAAACACTAAGTAGATTATGACAGTTTACTACTGCAAGAATCACATTTAAAGTGTACATTATAAGAACTATGTAGTTGCATGCTAAAAGTTTCTCCTTTAAAAAAACAAAAACAAGCAAAACAAAAAACAAAATAACTCTTTTCCCCAACTATTCCAATGAGAGAGGTATGCTCACCACCATGCAGTAGCAGAAGGGCGGAAGATATCCAGAGACACCCAGACACCATGCAGAGTAGGTGGGTGGGTAGAAGGTCCCCAAAGGCGCCATTATGATAAGCAAGCATGTGATGGAGAGATGGGAGAGAAAAAGAAGGGAATGGTATGTACACAGTGAAGAGGGGCAGAACTGGGTGGTAAGGATGAGCCTGATGTGAGAGCTGGCCCACAGGTGACAGAGAGTTGATAGGCTAGGCAACACGGCTGCCACACAGGCTCAGATCCAGGGCTTTGAGATGGCCTTTACTCCATATATGAGCTGCTGGAGTGCAAGAAGGGACTTATCTTGCAGTTCCTGAGCTGTAGGATCTCCATGACACAGGACAATAGGATGTCTGAGAGGAGTCCTGGTGAGCATTTAGTATTGATAGTGTGGCAGAAGCCAGAGCTCTCGAACCAGATCAAAGTGTCATTGCAGTGAAGTAAAGCTTTTTGGGTAAAGGGGTTACTGTGGGACACACGGAGACACACTACAGCAGATGATTCTTTTTAGTTTGCTTTTTCCAATGGTATGTTTTTCTCCTTTGTTGTTGTTTTTATCTTTATTGTTTTCTTTGTGGGAGGATGCAAAGGCAGAAGGCAGATATGAAGGTATAGGGGGAGATGAGTGTAATTGGGGCGCAGGATGTGAAATTCACAATTAATCAATAAAAATTAACAAAAAAGATTTCTGTAAAACAGTTATATTTTTATCTCCATCTCCTTTTTGTTAAGTTTCTTAAATCCATTTAAAACTGTATGTAATCTTCTCATTTCTTATCTGGATCTTGATAATAGGTTGGTAAATTGATCTCACTAGTAAAAGAATGTGCCATTCCCTGGGTTTAACATGCTTTGACTGGTGCCCCATCTCGCTTAGTGTGAATGACAAAATGCTTACTATGTTCTGAAAGTCTTATCGAATCGTCTCCCATCCATGATCTCTCCCTCCATCTGCTACACAACCTCTTGTTCTTCCTGCTCCAACAAAACTGATATTTTTGGTAACACAAAATAGTAATATTTTAACAATAAAATGGATCTCAAAATCTCTTTAAAGGACATAGCATCAAAGAAAATGTCATACATCTTCAAATGCCTGAACTCCTATCTAAACACAAGTCAAAAAGGTTATTCTCTTCAAAGATGTTGGAGACTATTTGAAGGAAACCCATAAGGACTTTTCTTTTTCTGTAGTTAATAAGTGATAACTATTGAGAATCCATTCAGAATTGCTTGCCAAGATTTCTTGGAGAGGGAAGCAGTGAGTTAAAATTTTTACTTCTTTTATTATTCCAAAGTAACTATACATTTATATGAGCATTCCAAATCATCGGTCACAAATGTATTCCAGATTCCAATCGCCAACTTTCAATCCCTCTATTTAGCTATTCTCTATGAAACAACTGAGAATGGGTGCCTTGATTAGAATCACCAATCCATTGCTAAATGTATTTAGCTTGTGCATAGCTGGAACACTGTGTGAATAAGAAGTTTAATGCTAAAAGCAACATCCACCACTACCCATGAGTTGCATCAATTACCTGGAAAAATCTTATCATTTCTGTTACCTTCCCCCCGCCCCTGCCCCGAAAAGGTAACTTTAGAGCCAAGAGGTGAAATGGGCAGAAAGACAAGAAACTACACTTGCCACTCTGAGTCATGGCTTTTCTTGCTTCTTGAACTGAACTGGTAGTGTGATTATTCTGTAAGAGGCAAAGGTGTTAGTCATCAGCCATAATGGCATCAATGCCTCACACCAGGGAACAGTGAAAATCAAACCCTAATTTCTATTTCAGGAGCAATTGGGGAAGCTGAAAGTGGGTGTTTGGCTAGTGACACCCAAATCCGAAGAATAACATCTATTGGTCTATCATGTCCAACTCTGATGCAATAGTTTCTGTTTTATCTTACTATATATTATTATTATTTCTTATAATTCTATTCTTTTAAAATGAGAGATAGAAAGGGAGTGTATCCAGAGGGTGGGGTGGGGAGTAGAGTGAGGGAAACAACTGGGATATATTATGTGAGAAAAAAATGTAGTTTCAATAAAAGACAAAAAATAAAAGATAAAAAAGTTGAAGATAAGCAGAAGTTATTGACCTTGTGGATAAATATATGTTGATTTCAATATAGCTGGCAGAGAAAAGGCAGGTAATAAAATAATAGAAAAATGAATCTATTAAAATTGGATATACCTATATTCATATGGCCCCTTTTAATTTTCAAAGAGAAAGATAGTATTTCAACAGACTGCTAAAAATGGAAAATATCTGTGACGTTTATGCTGGTGTGTACTAACAAGCATAATTTTCTTACATAATAAATGAGAAAAATACTTTGATATACGCATGCTTTTTCTTGTGTTGATGGAAATTTGGCAGTCAACACTCACTACCTCTCATACACCGAGTGTCTCAACTAACCACGGGCCTTCTCTTGCAAATCGGATAAGCTGTATCCATTTAATAAAATAATGATAATAATGTTTTCCTGTGTGCAATACAAAACCACGGAACAATGGACTGTTTATTTTGGCTCAAAGACTTTGTGCAAAGGTCCTTCCATGTCCTCCAGAACAAAATTCTACTTATAAATTAATAACACCCAGAAAGTCAAGCAGAGGAAAACCATGACTTTAGCCTTTCTATTTGGCCAAAACATGAAATTTAGAGAACACAATAAGCGTCTTAAAATCATTTTTAAATAAGCTAATAGAATCCAGGAGTGTGCCAAACCTTTTGCCTCAAACTATTTCCAAAACCTGCTCCGGTCATTGAGGTAGCTCTAATTTATATGCTCCTCTTTTATGTAACTACTGCCTCAACCAAAGTCATATCTTCTTTTTCTAAAACAAACAAACAAAAAAGATGGCTTCTTCGCTTCTTTCCAAAATAGCTGTTGTATCCACAGACAGAGAATCTGAACTAATTAAAAAAATCAACCTAAGCAGTAAGAAAAAAAATGTGCCAAGACGGTCTTCAGCAATCCACTTTTAAAGCAGATAATCTCTTTGGCAGATGAAAATCATTAGCAAGAGAAACTGTTAAACTGGAAAAATAGTCAGTCATTAGCAGTTCGGAGAAGATCTGCAGCATGAACAGTCTTAATCCGCGAGGCAGAATTCTAAATCACATTTGCAGGACAGAGTAGCAGATGACCGAAAGGCCTAGAATAAAAATATATGAATTCGATCCTGAAAAGTTGCCTGGCTTTAGTACTTGTAGTTGCAGGCTCCAGAACAAGAGGTGTCTCTAAGACTGTCAACCGTATGCATGCAAAAACCACTATGACATGGTCTTAAAAGTTGAGGCCGATCAAGGAAATAAAGAACTCCAAAGTACCCATGATTCCCAAAGTATCAAGTTATTTTGGGGCATTATCTACTTAATAATAATGATTAGGGCCATTGTTGTAAAAAGCTAAAGGCTCATTCCAGTGTATTCTCCAGCAGTAGTAGACTTTGACAAGTTTCTAAACGTTGAAGGCACCGAGTACGTGGCAACAGGTTGTGGCTATAAAAGGAACAAGTCACTGCCCAACCACATCATGAAGCTTTTCCAAAATCTTCAGCAGTGCACAGGATCCCACAGTATCCCGTGGTACAATGATCTCTCCCTAGCTCTTGACACCCTATGGCATTTTTTATCTTCCACCTTGCATAACAAATACTATAGAATTTGTCTGTCTGCTATGGTTATCATATAAATGGCTTTCTGGTTGAGACTATGCTATTAATGTATCTCTTCTTAGCACTTTTCGAAGGGCCAGATGCTTTGCAGAAGCTCAGGAAGTGATAAATTCCCTGGCACTGGTTTTTATTTGATTGCCTAATATTTTAATTATAGGTAAGGATGCCAAAATAGTACATTTATTTCGTTTTCATGTATAAGTAATAAGTCCTCAAGAATTTCTGTGATCTGACAAAACAAAGACACACTCTCAGCATGCCTATTAATTATTGACATGAATAGACAGACACTCAATGGTGTTTATGGAATGAACTCATGTTTGGGTGGACAAAGCTATGAACAAAGTCTAACAATAATAATTGCACCAGTGTGTTATGGTTTAGATGACTTTCCCTCAAAGGCCAATATGTAAAGGCTTAGCCCCCAAGGAGGGGATACTGGGAGGTGACACGGATCCTTAGATGGTGAAGCCTAGTGGGAAGTCTTTGTGTAATTATCAGAGTGGCTTTAAAGGAGCTTTTGTGACCTCAGTATTTTCCTTTCTCCTTGTCTTGGCATAAGATGTGAGCAGAGTCTCTATTCTGACTTGTACCGCTGCTGTGTACTCTGACATGTTGTTCTTGCCATCAGCCCAAACCAACGAGGCTATCTGATCTTGGACTTGAACCTCTACAAACATGAGCCAAGATAAACCTCTCCTTAATTTGTATACCTATGTCACTTATCTTAATATAGTGATAGAAATCAGATTAGTATCCTAGAGTCATTTAATTTATTCAGCAAGTTCTTACTATGGGCTCAATACTGAGCTGAGTAGTACAGGTACAGTGGTAAGGGACAGACACATAGACAGGCCCTGGTATAATAGAAGTTGTAATTTAGTGGCAGCATAGATGCGATCGAAGTCTTCATACAAGCACATAGCATGCTCTAAGTGCCATGAAGGGATGTAAGATCTAGTGTGGGAAATCCAGAGTTCTCTGAAGGTCAGTCAAAATAAATAGTTTATCCTAATCAAAGTGATAGCACGGAACCAGGTCAATTCTTTAGAAATTGTGTGTTCAGGCACAAAACAAATGGCTATAAAAGGTAACAAATTATTGCTCAAGTTGTTTCTTGGTAACTGGGGATGGGTAACAGAACCTACATGACCGTTATAATCACTGGGAGCTCTTAAGATGAAATCTTTGATAATGCCGCCTGTTTATGTGTGGCATTGTTGGAAGAGAAAAATATACTGTGATCTAAGTTTTTCTAATATACTTACGTATACCATAATTCTTTAAATGTGTGTGTGTGTGTGTGTGTGTGTGTGTTTGTGTGTGTGTGTACCATATGTGTGCAGGAACCTGCAGAAGTCAAAGACATCAGATCTGCTGAAGATGGAGTCATAGTGGTTGTGAGCCACCTGACGTACATGCTGGGAACCAAACTCAGGTCGTCTGGAAGTGTAGCAAGCGGTCTTAACAGATGAGCTATTTTTTCCATCTTTCAAATTCTTTTACTGCTTGTAAATACTTTAAATCTAGAAGCTCAGCCATCTCTACCCACCCTCCACTGAGGTATATAAGAAAAAAATTAAATCATTGTGCATTTTAAAAAACAATGCCTTGCCCATACTCTTCGATCACTCAGGAAAAACAGCTAAATGAAATATTGGTCAAAGTTTCCAAAAAAGTTTTGGGCAGAAGACAAGCATGGAAAAATCCAAGCCCAAAGGAGAAATTTCCAGAAATTTAGAAGCAAGTGAAAACAGGGGTTATAACAGTTCAGCATCTGCGCCAGGAACAAAGTATATATGATATTATTTATTGCTGAAAGCTTCTCGGGGAGGCAGCATCTGGTTTCAGTGAGGTCTTGCTTTCATCCCGTCCAGCAGCTGGACGGAGCTCTGCAGCCCAAGGAGTATTACCCATTTGCCAAGGTGACACAACAAGTTAGTGGCTCTTTCCAGATTAGACCACAAGAGCCTCCTGGTTCCTTGAATGCCAAGAATCGGTTCCATGACCAACAGAGTCTAGCACTTCTTTTTGTTTTGACTTTCAAGTGGATCCTTCAGCTTTGGATTTTACTGGTATTTGTATTTTCAGAGTCCTAAAGACTCATCCTTTTTCATTTTGTTACATTTCTACTATGGGTGAATCAGATATCAATTTGTTTTGGTGTGAATGCCAAACTCTCTCCCAGCCTTCCATTAGATTTATCCATTTAGGCTGAATGGGGGAGCGGGAGGGTAAATTGTGGCCTTGCAGCGTTCTGCTCACCAAGGACAGAGAGAAAGATAAGGATGATTAGCTAACTCTGAAAGAGAACCTGGGGGCTTTAGTTGTCCTCAAAGTGCCTCTCAGAGGCAGGAAAAACCTGCTGATGAGAAGACCAACTCTGCCAGAAGAAAGCATGGTAGCTTTTGCAATCTGTTAGAGCTCTTTTCTCCACAAGTACTGTTTTACCCAAAATTCTAGCAAAAGGAAATGAGTTCCTTTATTTTTTTCCTCCTGTGTCATCCGTACTCATAGAAGAAAGGATGTTTTCAAAGTATATGTTTCCTCACATCCTAATAAGACTATGCTATTTGGGCTGCAAAGGGAGTGAGGTGGGCGATGACATATAGAGAGACGTGTTGACGTTAGTAAAATAACCAGCCAAAGTGTTCACCAATCAATACCTTTCTCTGTATACGAATGCCCACACATATAGTTGAATATATTAACTAGAGCTACTAGTACCATTAATAATTATTATTACAGTGCACTACATGTATAATATTGTGAATTAGTAGTATCATAGATCCAAATACCAATTTTAAGGAAAGAAAAGGAAGAGATGGATGGAAGAGAATTATAATATCCTTCATCTCTAAACTTCAGGCTGGTAGATAACAATTCAATGAGAAGATCAGAAAACGGAGCGAAGCTTTCTAGTTGTATTAATGGACAGAGCATATTCCAAAATATCTGAAAGATTATTAGGAAACATGACCTCACTGTGTCACTGGATCCTGCAATGGCAACAGAGAAGGCACAGAGACAACACACAATTCTGGGGAATTCACAGCATCCCCAGAAGACACAAAGTTTTAATAATGGAAAATACATCTGCTTTGAGTAACAGACTACTAATTTGAATGAAGAGTTCTAGTAGAAGCACATGAGAGTTCCTATACAAGTGGACTTAGGGCAAGTTTATATTAAACTCATTGCAGGTGTCCAAATGCAATATGAATGCAGAATACTTTTCTCTGTTTCCTTTTTTCCTTTACATCATGTTTAATTAGAGCAGAAGCAGTAGGAAGCAATCATAAGAAAGTGATAATCCATCAAAGATGTGGACCATAGTTTTGGTTTATGTGTTCACTGACTTACTATTTTAAGGTTCAACCATGCTGATGCAAATATTGTACTATTCACTCAACTGTGACTGGGTTGAACTCTACAGTCATAACCATCACAAAAAATCCCTCATCTGTTAATCCAGCTGTAGTGTTTATTTCAAAGTTCAGTTACTCTTAATAAAGTCTCAGTTCGAGAACGGGACCCCCGTTGGAGGAATTGGAGAAAGGATTGAAAGAGTTGAAGGGGCTTGTAACCCCATAAGAACAACAATGCTAACCAACCAGAGCTTCCACTACCCAAAGACTATACATGGACTGACCTATGGCTCCAACTGCATATGTAGCAGAGGATGACATTGCTGGGCACCAATGGAAGGAGAAACCCTTGGTTCTACAAAGGTTGGACCCCCAGTGTAGGGGATTGTCAGGGGGGACTGCAAGAGGGGGTTCATGGGGAGGGGAACACCCTTATAGAAGAAAGGGAGGGGGAGGGAATGGGGGCTTATGGACAGGAAGCAGGGAAAGGGAATAACATTTGAAATGTAAATAAAGAAATATCCAATAAAAATAAAAAGGGGGGGGCTGGAGAGATGGCTCAGTGGTTAAGAGCACTGACTGCTCTTCCGGAGGTCCTGAGTTCAATTCCCAGCAGCCACATGGTGGCTCACAACCATCTGCAGTGGGGATCCGATGCCCTCTTTTGGTGTGTCTGAAGACAGCGACAGTGTACTCACATACATGAAGTCAATAAATAAAATCTTTAAAAAAAATTAAAAAACAAGTCTCAGTTCAGGTTTTGAAAGTGAAAACTTCATCTAAGGAAAATTCTTATCATTGTCTTCCCCACTTTCTTTCTGCATCTTTCTCAACCCTCTGTCGTTTTTAATTTGAGAAGAAAAAGGTAGTTCCAAATCAGTCAATCTGGTGTTACATGTTATGTTAATCTGGGTGCTCTAACGAATGCCAGAATGGGTTACCTGAACAACACTTTCAAATATTCTACTTTGTCTCCTCTCCTCTACAATAGGTGCATCTTTGGTGAGCACCTGTAAATAATTACACATCCTGCCAATCAAGTGCAAACAGCCAAGTTTCAAAGTTTGCCCCAGCCACCTGCCTAGAAATGTTTTGACTGTGCCAGTTTCAGCAAAAGTCACACCAGGCAATTAACCAGGACAAGCGTCATGTCAAGCCAACACCTCTGCTTCAAGTGTAAGTTCTAGTCTTTTTGCTGACAAACTTTAGGCAGTTTCAAAGTTTCCTCAGCATGCCCATGTATCTCTCCTCAAGAAAAACAAGCAGTGCTTATCCCAAGTCTGAGATTTTTACATTTTTCCTTCTTAAGTTCTTGCTCCTTCACTCATCTCCAAGTCAGTCTTCTTCCTTCTTTTTTTCCCCTATTGTTTCTCCCTGTTTGTTCCCAAGGTCAGACCTACTCTAAGATGTTTTTATGTATTGAACCACACAAAGAAGATCATACTTGTACCCTAGCCAATTTTCTGCTGGCTCTTGTGATGAGATTGGCACAGCCCATGGTTTTCTGGGCAGGTGGCTGGGGCAAACTTTGAAACTCAGTTGTTTGCACTTGATTGGCAGGATGTGTAAATATTTACACGAGGGTTCATGTCATATGTCATGTTGCAGAGCAGGAGACCCTGGTACCCAAGGCCACACAGCTGGGAAGCAGCTGAACCAGGATTCTAGGCAGCCTGCCTGACCTACGGTCACCAGCAGCCACTGGACTGTGCAGTCTCTTCTGGTTTTCTCAGAGTCGTGCTTAGGATTGATATGACTATTTATACATTGTAAGTTGGATATTAGCAGTGATATCTATGCGATTAGCCTCTGAGGCACTTGAGAAAACCCCAACTCTTACTTTATCAAACTGCCACACAGTCGGTTTTAAAGGTAGCTGGTCGACAGAACACTTCATTGAGGTTGTCTGCATTACCGTTTCCACCTGAAGTCTTGCCTCTTCTGTAATGAGGCCCACTGATGAACGCAGGATCAAAATACTAACTAGAGGCACTAATGATCCCAGCAAATGGCAAAACGTAAATAAAAACAAAAATCTAACCTCTTAAATGTCACAGTTATTCTCTGTACCCATACTCCCAAATAAACCAAATAAAAGCTTGGGCTTTGGTACCATTTATCGTTGTTCTTTGTTTCTGTGATCAAGTAGAGTTTTCATTGGGGTAAAGTTTTGGATTTGAATTAAATAGCTTCATGGGGTGAAGGCTAGAAGAATAACTCCTTGGAGACTAGCATACCTAATGAACTAATTCAGAGTCTGTGAGAAAGCAGGAGAAATGGCATGGTTGCTCCAGTGTCCCTTTTACCAGACACTGTAACTACGCTCTATTCTATTTACAACCATACCCTGCTCTTCCTGGTTGTAAGGACTGGAAGACTGGACCACCCACTGCACATCCCCAGCTAAATAAACAGCTGTAGTTGAGAGAAGTGCAAAATTCTTGGCTTGTTCTTTTATAGCCACCCAGTGTTAATTCAAGACTGAGTTCCAACAGGATACAGACTGCATCCAACAGTGTGAAACCAGGATCCCAATTAAAGCTCCTGGCAAGCACGCATTCATTAGGTAAGCGCTCAACTTGCACCCATCATCACCCTCCCTCTGTCTGAATGATGCCTGAGGCTATAAAAGCCAACCCAATTGTGATGGCGCGGAGTATGAACACTGAAGCGAAGTGCAGCGGCCCAAGAAGCTGGCTTTATTGGTAAGATGGCACTATTCAACAACAGGAAGAGAAGACTCAGGAAGATGAAGACAGGGAAGCATGATAACAAGGGTAACCAGTAGCAAATTCTGCATGAAGGATATCGCTAGCAATTGTCAACAGTAGCTAGCTGCATGAAAGGCTTTGCCTATGCCAAAATAAACTATGAGGGAAAGACGTATCCAGATAGACAAAGTTGCTCCCTGGATTTGCAGCTATTTTATGTGATGGCTATTCCTTTATTTTTTGGAGAGGAATCAGGCTTAGAATATTCATAGAAATATTTGCATATTTGTATCTAGGGTCTATCATGTGTAAGGCGCCACATTTCAGTTAAGCCTGTATCATGCTTTCTATAACGTGTGGGCTAATCAGCTTCAACAGTTCCCGTCAGTACCTTTGATCGAAGGTGACTGCCCTTTCCTGGCCTCTCTCAGGAGACTGTTGGCTTTATGATCTTAGTTGTAAGCACTGCCTGTCTTGGATACTCTTCTTCATCAAACACGTCAAAAAAGGTCCAACAAATAGGTCTTCAAAAGTCTAGCTGGAGGTCAGAGACTGAGTCAAGACACCTTGCTGTTAAGGTGTAAATGCAATGTAAATGTTCCCAAATGGCTGGTGGTACTTTTTTTTGTGGGGTAGATGGTAAGACTTTTTAGATGTGTGGTACAGCTGGCAGACAAAGGGCTTTCCCTAAAGCCTAAGCCTCTCTGGTAGGTGACCCATACAAGCAAATATCACGTGCTACTTTGGCCCACCTACTCCACCAAACGAAACCTTTCTTTCCTCTAGTCACTGCGCTCAGGAGTTTCTTTACACTGAGGAGTAGAGTAAGTAGTGCAGAGACTGGGCTGTCATAAACCTGACTAGAGGGTTCATAAGCCTTTGGGATTGGTTTGGGGGAAGGATGTGGCAAGACTTGGAGCTGTAGGCTACCTAAGTGTTAGAATACCATAAGTAGAACGTAATGTGGCCCTCTGGTGAGAGGCCAGCAGAACAGAGTAATGAAGACGGTGAAGGCAGCACTCAGGAGGTTTCAGGGGGAATAATGACTCTTATCAAGAGCAAGCGAGGCTATTCCTGTTACATCATAAAAATGGATCAAGCCGTGTTCTATCTGTGTCCTGGAATCTCGACTGAGGTGGAATTCAAAAGTAATAGTTGTTTGGCGAAAGAAATTTCGAGACAGCTCAACATCTAAACTCTGGCATGGTTATTGCTCAATATTTTCAGTGAGGTTTACTAAAGTAAGAAGCAGAACAGAATGATATGAAAACGTGCTTCTTGGAGTGTGAAAACAGATAAAGTTGTAGGCAGAAAGAATGGCTGCGAACAATGCCAGTATTTGTTAAAGAAACTAGTAGCATTAAAAAGAAGGCTTGAAATCTGAACCAGTGCAATAAAAATGGTGTGGTGAGTGCAAGACCTGACCCATTTGGCAAGATCCTATGTATCTGGCTCTCCAGGATACAATAATGCAAATTAAGGGCATGTGGGAGCAGGAGTGATCAGAGAAGCATAACAGAAGGTGTAGTGAGAGGTGGGTATGATCAGAATAAACATACAAGGAATTCTGAAATTTATTTTAAAATAAATTTAAATAAATTTTAAAAATAGTTTGAAAAGAGAAAGCCCGAAGAAAGAGTACCGGAGAAGTCTGAGCTTTGAGGGCGCCCTGCTAGAGCAAAAATGCTAAGGGAAATGCTTTTTTCAGGGTTAGCCAGGCAAGCATTTGGGGCTCATGCACCTGTGGCCCTAGGGGACCAGGCTGTGACTAAACCTGGCAGCAGAACTTGACTTTCTTTGTATAGTATTTTTGTGCTTAAACACTTAGTCCCCAGGTGATGGCACTGTTCTGGGAGGCTGAGGAATCTATTGGACATGGAACCTACCAGCCAGATAAGGGTTCTAAGGGCAGGGCTGAAAGATTTTAGGTGTCTCTGGCTCCGACTTGTCTCTCAGGTATTTGTTGGCTCCATACAACAAGCAGCTGCTGCATGTTTCTGCGGCCCTGGAGCTGCCCAGCATCATGTAATTTCTACCACAATGGTCTACATCTCTTCACACTGTTAGTCAAAATAAACCTCTTGCCCCGTAAGTTGTTCCTATCAGATATTTTGTCACAGTGATGAGAAAAATGACTAATGCATTTATTTATATAATTCCTCCCTCTCTTATGTTGAATCGGGGCACACTACATACGGAGGATTTTCAGTTAACTCAATTTCTTCTTTCCATACTCTTTCCCACTTATTCTACAATGACCACAATCCTTCACCAATGTCCTCAGTGATTTCCTGAACCAGGTCTTAGCATTACTTGATCAGAAATTCCTGTCCAAGTTCCCATCTATCTCACTTTGGTTCTGCCCTGATCTTTTATCTGTGTTTCTCAAACACAACATCTAGTTCTGGATTTTCCAGTTTTATCAGTCTCTGTATATTTCTGAATATTTCCTTTTTCTCATATCTTGAACCACCCATGTCTTTGGGCAGAGAGTTAGAATAAACCCATGGAAAACACTTTTTTTTAGAGTAATACATTTTTACAGAAGCAAAGAGAAGCTTGGTTATCAAAGGAGATACACTGGAAACCCCAAAAAAATGAAAAAGGGGATTTAATTTCCCAATGTCATCTGCCACTCCCAATATTGCTCCTGGGAGATTTGCAGGAAAAAAAAACCTCTGGTCTGGAAGCCTACACCTAGAAACTCAGATGTAGCATCCCACACAGATCCCAGATCCTCAGAGACAATTTTAGCCCTTTGTCTTGAAGACAAATTCAGGTTAAAGTAATTTCTCAATTTGAGCTAGAAAATCAAAATTCTGAGGACTATAAATTTCACTTCATTTTAGTTTGTTTTCCAGTATGTGATAAATAAGTTTTCAATGATCTTCAGGACAGTTGATGCTTTTCTTGTTGTTTTCATTAATGTTTGCAGCCAACTCCTGCCTAACGCCTAGAAATAAGGATATTGATAAGGAAAGATGAGACCAACAGTGACAGAGAACTCTGCAGTCATAGCCAAGCCTTCTAATCAAGTTTTAATCTCTCCAGCTAAGCCTTTTATCAGAACTCCCAGGAAAGAACCTGTGATGTTTCTAAATTTTGTCTCATCTATATCTTCTCCTTCTATTTGGGCCGCTAATGAGCTGTGAAGTGGCTAAACACAACTGACTTCATGATGGGGTGGAGGAGAAGATTAAAGGCCTGATACTTGATATTCTACGAAGCCATTGGGTTGCAAGGTAGAAAATATATATATATATATATATATATATATAGATATAGATATAGATATAGATATAGATATCTTCTGAAATATATGAAACATGTATATACATGTATATATGTGTGTGTGTGTGTGTGTGTGTGTGTGTGTGTGTGTGTGTGTGTGTATAAGAAATGTGACTTAAGCACCTTAGAGGATATATTCTTCAAAATAACCACCTCAAACAATTGGACTTTCAATTAAAGGTACATTTCTTAAAGTTAAGCTCTCTAGTAACTTTCTTGTTAGTCACCTGAGACACAGTAATGTGAGAGAATGTTTTCCTGACAAGTCTTCCATAGCAGGGCTGACACTCTGTAGCAGGGAACTGATTTTATTACCAGCCTCACTAAGAACTTTTCAAATTCAACTTTATTTCACTTGAGTTAGAAGTTCAAAACATCAATGCAAGAAACCTTAGGGTGGTAAAAACGTATTTTGAGAAGAAAGGGAATTTGAAAGGTAAATCAGAATGGGAGAAGAAACCTAAGATCAGAGAGAGAACGTACCAGGGCGTTTAATTCAAGGCAGAAAATGAGCATCTGCTCACTCCACATTAGGTTTTACTGTGGGACAAGTCTAGAAATTGATATGTAAAGTTCATTTATAGATATGAGCTAGTAGGTCTTTATCTGTCACTAACTTATCCAAGTGTAGAGCCCGGAGTATGCTCTCTGGTCATGCAGGCTTCCAGTAGACAGTTTTGCAAGGCCAAGGACGATTGACAGGGGTGGTAAGAAGAAAGTGGTCAGGTTATATGATCAAAGCATCATTATAAAAGTACCCAATAGAATTCACTGAGAATGAGAAAATGTCTTTTATACTCCAGTCCATGCTTTATTGACACCATTACATTGGGCAGGTGGGAAGGTGCACATCACAGTGAGAGCACAGGATAGAGCAAGCCTGCTAACCCCACCGGCCGGGATGGTGTGCCATTCAAGGGCATATCCCCAATGGCCTAAGAGTATTCTCTCAGCACAGCTTCCACCAAGTCCTGCTTCTCAAAGTTTCCACAGCAAAAGCCAGTCTGAGCACAAAAAACCTTAACACATACGCCTTTGAGGTCAGGGAGAATCCTCCATATCAAAGCTGGAGTACATACACCAAAGAAGATAAAAAGCCAGGTTTACTAAAAGCCTCCTTAACATTGCACTGGCTGGTTCTGTGTGTCAACTTGACACAAGCTGGAGTTATCACAGAGAAAAGAGCCTCAGTTGCAGAAATGCCTTCATGAGGCCCAGCTGTAAGGCATTTTCTCAGCTACTGATCAAGGCTGGAGGACCCAGCCCATTGTGGGTGGTGTGGTTGCTGGGCTGGTAGTTCTGGGTTCTATAAGAAAGCAAGCTGAGCAAGCCAGGGGAAGCAAGCCAGTAAGTAACATCCTCCATGGCCTCTGCATCAGCTCTTGCTTCATGATTTCCTTAAGTTCCAGTCTTAAATTCCTTTGGTGATGAACAGCAACATGGAAGTGTAAGTTGAATAAACCCTTTCCTCCCCAACTTGCTTCTTGGTCATAATGTCTGTGCAGGAGAGAAACCCTGACTAAGACGAACATGCAAACAGAATCAGGAAAAAAAACCCAAGGAAATAAGCAATCAAACCAACAAAACCAACCCCCCCAAAAAACAAAGCAGAAAGATGGACTGTTCTCTAGATAAGTAGGAAACAGATGAACCCTGATGTAGTTGAAGTTTCATTTATTCATCCAACATTTATTAAATGCCTGACATATGTTGGGCTTTAGTCCAGCTACAAAACAGAGAGAAAGTGGGAAGGAAACAAACAAGCAAACAAACAAACAAAACCCAGGAAACAAAAACAAAAAACGAACTCAACCAAACCAAATTAAACAGAAATGACCTCACAGTCCTCGCTATCCCATCACATATGTACTTCTGGAAGTGGGCCAGCCAGTAAGTGAGTAATAGAAAGTGCTCCAGAGAAAAAATAGTGACAGGAAGTAGGGAATGCTGTGTGAGTGAGAATGCTGTTTTTATTTTTCTCTGCAGTATTTTCTACTGCTCATCACTAATAGGCTGTTGTATTATGACACACGTTTCTGTAAAAGCTAGCTCAGACGCTATAGGAAAATAGCAGAATGATGTTGCTCTAACATGAAAAAAAAATGGATCGCTCTTGGGAAAGAGAAGCCAGAATAGCACTAGAATTAGAAGCCTAACGGGAAAGAGAAGAGCCCTCAGGTTGGCTGCTCTCCATGACTTCATTTAGGGGGATTTGAGTACCCAAACCCAGAACTTTCTCTTCAGTAAGGTTTCTTCCTCCCACCCGACACAGCTCTCTGTTCTGGGATGAGAACCTCAAGAGCAGATTTAGATCTCCATCCATCCCTATTGTCTGGGATCTTCAGCAGGCATCTGCGGGATTCTGTTATTTGTATTTTAAAATAATATTTTGTAAGGTGCAGATGATCTATCCCAATCTTAATTACCTCAGAATCTGCCACTTTTAAAATATACTGCATGGAATGCCAGGCTTTAGAACAGTGTTTCTCAACCTTCCCAATGCTTTGAATGCTTTACTGTAGTTATCCATGTGCTGACCCCCCTCAACCATAAAATTATTTCGTTGCTACTCCATAACTGTAATTTTGCTGAATCATGGTGTAAATGTCTGATAGGCAACCCCCACAGGTTGAGAATCATTGCTTTAGAAGGCCACATTAACAGTGTGACAGTAGAAATGGTTACCTATATGATGTCAAGACTTACACAGAGTCCAATTAGTGAAGGCCTTACAGGGCATCCTGGAGGCCTTGGAGTGGGGGTGTAAAATTATGTGATGTGCTCAAAATGGACTGGAGAGTCAAGGAATGAGAACATAAGGAAGCACAGAATACTCAAGAGCCTTTGCAGTAGCCATGCGACAGAGGACAGTGTTTTGGGAACAAGTTGGTAGTGATGGCAATGGCAGGAAGTGCCCAAGATTTGCTAATAAACAAGTCTTAGGCAACAGGACAAAGAAAGGAGTCAGATACTACCTCAACATTTTAACATAAGCCACGGAAGAAGGGACTGCTATCCACTGAGGTCTAAGTGACTGAATTCTGAGTTAGAGAGGTGGGTGAAGGATTCATCTTGAGTAAGATTAAGTTTGAGGCATTTATGTAGAGTTATCAATGAGGTAGATGAATAGACATATCTAGAATTGGAGGGAAGTGAAATTGAAGGATTTTGGCCCATCAACTGTCCAAAGCTACAAGGATAATATATCCAGTCTCTAATAAAAATGTTAATTTTTCCTCCCAACAACTTACTAGCAGCTAATACACAGACGACTATTACAATTCTAGTAGCTTGGTTTTTTTTTTTTTTTTTTATTTAGTATCGCAGAGCTTGCCTGTCTGAAATGAAGCAAGGAAGGCTTCTTGTGGTAAAGGCATTAAGAAAGAAAAAGAGAAGAAAGAAAGGAAAGAAAGGAGGTAGGCAGGGATAGAGAAAGAAAGAGAGGGATGGAGAGACAGGGATATTCTGAGGCTTAATATTTCTTCATTATCCTAAAAATGGAGAAACAATGAATAACACATGGACGGGAACTTAGGGGAAGGACCTGTTAGGTTGGGGAAACTCGGGGAAAGGTAGAATCTCAGAGACCAGTGAAGTGAATCAAATGGATCAAATATGATAAAGATGTTTTCAGCATTTCTAAAGGAGCTAAGTAAGAGAATGTCACAGTAACTGAGTACAACCCATTTCTGTCCCATAATCAGCCATATAGATAAAGTTCTTAAAGAGTTTTACTGAAGAAATAGAAACAGAAAAGCAGGGCAGTGGCTAATGAAAAACACCATGTCAACAATTATGTATTTGCTTTTTATAAGATTAGATAGAGACACAATAACATGTTTGCATGAAGTCTGGAATAATATGGAGAGGTAATGAGGTAAGCAGAGGGAAAGAATGGTTGAGTTTAATGTCCCTGAGTATAAAGCAAGAGGAGGAGTAAGAGTCACAGAGAGATTCATATTTTATAAAAGACCTCTGTTACCAAGAGGAGAAGGCATTTGGATGCCTGGAATGAGACATGCAGAGGTGTGATAGAGGGAGCTTGTGGGCACACCTCTGATTACTTCTGATTTGTAAGAAAGGTTAAGTTCACAGAGCTAAATGTAGAAAGTAAGAGAGACTTGAGGATAAGAGAGGGATGTAAAATAATTGTCTGAGAATAAATCGAATAGAAAAATATGGGAGAGTTGCCAGACATTACCAATAAACAGCCCAGCCCAGTATATTTAGGGGTCATATACATAAAACAAGTCATTGTAGTTCAAATTTCCCCCATTACGTTGAATGTTAAAAAAATTGGCACAATGTAGGAAAAGACTTGGAATTAATCTGGGCTGACAAATTTCCAGGCAAATGTATGATGAAGCAAGAGCCGCAAAATATTACAATAACAAATCATGGAAAATTATGATGCAGGATCACTTATCTATTCATAAATGCCAGAGGACAGATAAGCAATATTGCCTACAATAAATTGTGTATAACAAATGAAAATGTATAGATACAAATTTCATCACATGGTGCTGCTATTTTTTCCTCTTCTTAAAGATTTACTTTTTTCACTCTCTCTCTCTCTCTCTCTCTCTCTCTCTCTCTCTCTCTCTCTCTCTCTCTCTCTCTCTCTCTCTCTCTGTGTGTGCTTGACTCTGTGTGTGCATATGCATAAGGGTACCCCTAGAGACAAGAAAAGGTATTGGTTTCTCTGGAGCTAGAGGTTAGTCTTTGTGGTCGGATGTGGGTACTGGGAACCAAACTCGAATCCTCTGAAAGAAATAGCAAGTGTTCTTAATGGCTGCAACAACTCTCCAGTCTCCTTCTTTTTCTTTCTTAAATATTCAGTTTCTTTTCCAAGTGGGTAACCAACACAAAAACAAAAACAAAAACAAAAGCACCTCCCCTTTGGGAGATGGATAGAATGTATAATAACCACATTTATAGAGCACTTTATCCTCTTTTGGGGTTCACCATTCATAAAAAAAAGTCAGTCATGCTTGCAAATAAAGCTTCCAGGGTTCAGTAGAACCCTGGAACAACTTTGACCCTATTGTGGGTCAAAATAACATAAAGTTGTGAAAACGTTTGTAAATCATTCTCATGCATCTGCCTAAGATGGACTTCCTTACCAAAACAATTATTCCATTGCTAGCTATAGTACTTTATGATGAGAGTCTGAGGAAATTTTATTTCTTACCTTTTCCTCTCTTTGGATATTCTGCACTGGGCAGAAATGGGGGTCTGGTCCCGCAGTTACAGACCTTAGAACTAAGCTGAGACAGGCTTAGTTGACAAGCAATTCTCTTGGCTGCTTTCAGGTGCCTACAGCACACTTGGAAGAAAATATCAGAAAGTAGATATTAATCTAAGATCAAATGAGGTCAGGGCTCTGAATTCCTTAAATAAATATACCATTCTCTCTCTCCCTCCTTCTCTCCCTCTCTTTCTCCCTCTCTCCTCTCTTCTTATCTCTCTCCCTCGCCCTTTCCTCTCTTGGCAGAATTTGAGTTTTAAAATAGCATTTCTAATCTGGGGTAGTTCTTTCTTGGTTGGCCCTATACCCAGCTCTATAATCATGAAGCTGAGTGCTGTGGGCATAATCTTTAGATTCACTTTCATCTCACTTCTTTGATTTGAACAATGGAGATCAGAAGAAGGTTGAAAGAGAACTCAAGAATGTCTTTTCCATTCGTCTGCTTTCTAAAAGAGCCTGGGTCACTCCAGAACTTCATTTTCTGACATGGAACCTCTGTCGTGGTTCTCACTTGCCCAGCCCTACAGTAATGTCATTTCCTCCACACCATCTTTAGGCCCAGGGGTGATTACAGTACATGAGCCTAAACCTGATGATCACAGTGATCAAGAACCTAAACTTTTCTTATTGGTGAATTCAATCACACCCAACCTTCTGCTGTGTCTCTCCCCTCATTAAAGCCCCTGGAGGCTTCTAGTTAACTGTTGTGTTTTGGCAGGACCTTGACTAACAGTTCATTTCAAATTTCCCCACGCATAATTTTACATTGCACTTCCAGGTCAAGGCTGCTTGATCAGAGGACCACTGAAGAAGAAAGGCAAGTGTCAAGCGTGCACAACACGCCCATACCTTCCTTCATTAGCCTGAGTGAATTTGTAATACCCACTTGTCATTAAAAAAGCAGAGTCAGAAAAGATTAACAGGCAACTGACTGCTGTGGACAGAAGGTAAGTATACAATAAAAGCTTTGCTTCCTGAATCAAATGTTATCTACAAACACCAGCAATCATTTTTATGAGGTGAACTTGAAACTGGAATCAGTTTGATGATAGGGCTGACTTGATATCATGGACAATTACTATGCCAGTGATTAGCTTGCTTGGAGATATCTCTGACCTATAAAAGGACTCAAGGTTCTGTAATAGAGAAAGAAACATAGGAAACGAAATGATTTTAATATACTTCAGAACTGCCCAATACTAACAAGAGGCAGATTTGATGGCCAATTTGTCCTAAATGATATTAGATTAGTAACATAATCTTATATTTATCCAAGATTAGCTGTTTGGTTATAAACACTGGGGGTCAAAGAATACTGCAGTTGACTTTCAGTGAATTTGCTTCATAATCAGTGGTTAATAATTACAACCCTATTTCCTTGTAAGGACTCTACTTTTAAGATCCTGAAAGTCTAGGGAAAATTCTGCTATCATCCAGGTGTATTTAGACCAAGTTCCTTTCTATATATTTTTGAATTCAATACTCTCTTATCCTAAAGATAAGATTGGCAATGTCACCAGTCAACATCAAAAAGATATTACACAGATACACACACACACACACACACACACACACACATTCCTATTAATACTTAATACATAGAATAACTATGTGAAGGGAAATAAAACTTGTACATTAGCTATACTTTTTAATTTTTGCTCCCAAGCAGTAGAACAAGAAAAAATTCCATATTTAATGCTCGTATAAGTTGCAGAATGCATTCTCATGTCAAATATATTAAACTAGAAAAGTACACATTTATAATCTAATTAATAGGACTAGGTTATTTATCTCCCCCAGTATGATACATGCAGTGAATAATATAAGAATATAATGAGCCTATCATAGCTCTTAGCTCAAATACAAGTCCTCAGTAAATGAAGATTTCTTGTGATCATCTCTGTTGGTATTATCAAGAAATGTATATCGAGGCCTTCATTCTAAAGGTTTTGTTCCAAAACACTGAATACTTTGGGAAGGAAAATAAATCATAAAGAATCTGTACTCTGTATTTCACAATAAGTTATTTGCATAGACAGTGTGATAAAGTGGCTTACTAAAGCTAAAAGATTGTTGGTCAAATCTAAGGCCTATTTCTGACTGTTATGCATTCAATTGCATAGGTTAGGTGATCTTACAAAGGCATTCTGGGTTAAAATCTGGGAGCTACCTCCAGCCTAAGACTGTATGGTTTTATTAATGTCTCCTCGATTTCATACCTGCCATGAGTCTACCTCTCTCTCTAGACTTAATTTTTTTTAAATTTTGAATTGCTATACCTTCTTTCTCTTTTCTCTCACTTTCTTCTGTTAAAGGAAAACAAAACTATTAATACCAGAATTGCAAGTACAATGTGATGCATTTAAAAAACCTGCATACTAGAGAGCATGGAACTCTGTACGTGATCAAAACCTGTTTTTCAAAATATATGGTCTATAGCACTTTAAAAAGGGAGAGTTATAAATTACAAAAGAAAAGAAAAGAAAGCTCACAAACATCAAATCAAGTAAAACATGAACAAAATCGTTCAAGTGAAGACTTGCACATGGACTCTGTCCTCTGCCAGAAAGTGTGTCCTTGCTGGTTTTTATCACTCTTGAGTCAACAGTCCCGAGACTGGACTTGAACAGAATTCTCCATAATTCCAAGACATAGACTTCCAGCATATTCTCTGCTGGTCCCATGCCAGCCACGCTTTCTCTAATGGGTGACAGTTCCCAACATGCATGCTTAATGTCCCCGAGGCAGGGAAAGCCTGAGAGCCTAGTAGGTAAAATCTGCCCTTGAAACAGAGAAACTGCCTTCATCTAGGACATGTGACTTGGTTTTAAAGCTGAGTTTTCAACAATCTGGAACACCCCTTAGCTGAGATGAACAGCACTAACTCACACTATACTCCTTAGCTAAGAGGAAGGGAGCTAACGCACACTGCTGTTCTCTTCCCACATTTAAAGAGAAGAGAAACCTTCTTGAGATAACTGAGGTCCTTAATAATGGAAATAAAGAAAACACAGACAGAGGTGGGACGATTGTAAGATATAGAGGAGATAGAGGACACCAAGATAACAAAACCCTCTAAACCAATAGGATCCATGCACACACAAACCTACAGAGACTGAGGCAGCATGCACGGCACGTTCACCTGCATGGGTGTGTATCCATTGGGGTCCTAGAGCTGAAAGAAGAAATGGAAACATGTCCCCATTCCTAACCTGGAAGCAATCTCCCACTGATACCCACTTGCAAATGAAACTTTAGTCTTCCAAGGGACTCCAAAACAAACTACTACTCAGGGTAGGCTGCATGCCCATTAGTAGATGGCCAGGAGAAAAGGAAGTCAAATGGCATTTTTAAAGGTTCTTTGTCTCAAAGTGTCATGGTAGGATCCTTCCTTTTTTCTTTAATTAAACTAAATTACTATTTTTATTTTATTTATATATTTTTCTTGTCTTCCTATCCTACAGGTAGTTTGCATATATATTGTATCTTCCACGTCAGGGTTTCTATGGCTCCTGAGTGTAAGAACTTGTAGGTCTCTGATTCTTCTGCCTTCTCTTGGGCTCTGATCCTTCGTTCACTTTGTCCATTTCTGAAGTGATAGTTTTTACTTTATCTTATTTTTAAATTATACTTTTTGTTATTGTCCTGCAGAAGTCCGCTTATTTTCTAACTAGAGACAGAAAGGGGATAGATCCAGATGGGAATGGAAGTGAGGAGGACCTAGGAGGAGTAAGTAGAGGGGAAACAGTGATCAGGAAATAGGTGGCGAAAAATCTATTTTCAATAAGAGCAGGGAAAAAAAAAGTGAGCACTTCTAAAAGTCGTTCTTGGAAAGGTGCTCTGACAGGTCTACAGTATCCTGATCTCAGCTAGCAAAAGTCCTCAGCCTTCAGGAAAACGAATTTCTCAACTGAGCACTAAGCTTGTGGAGTCCTGTTGGGATGTGACAACAATAGCATCAGGGTAGCACTGGGTTCTGCGCATAGCCTCCTCTTTCCCCTCTTCTCTGTAACTGTTTTGCTTTTTGTCTCCAGCTCAGCTCTGCAAGCTTACTTCCCATGGAAATCAGGCATGCAGTCTGGCGAACTGGACCAATGCCTACCCTCAGATATCATCTAGATGCTTCTCCTGACCCAAATCCAAAGCACCATTTAACCCAGGCAATCCAAGCAAAATTTTGCTGAGTTTGTTAAGCTTTGAAGGGAAGTCCCAATAGCCAACTTCTTGTTCTGCACAACTCGTGAACGTCTTACCTACTGATGTTTATCAAGGGTCGAGTCTTATTCTTAACAACCCAGGGATGCGATTTGCAGACACACAATCTAATTTTATGCTTTGCCCACTCGGTGGTGGCAATCCTTAGCTCGGTGTATCCATGTACACCTTCCTCCATGTTTTCCCAAGCCCCTCCCCCACTGCCTTTTATCCCACTCCTTCTTGTTCTAAGCACATTTTAGCCTGATGTTTTGTACTCCAGCAAGTTTCCTATGGGAACACATAGGCTGATTTATGATAGTTTTCTTCAGATATCCACAAACCCCTTCGTTTTAATTATTTCAGTTCTCTGAGAAAATGCCTCCCTGTTAGAGTGGCATACTATAGAAGATAGATAGTCTTCTATCACACTAACCCTTCCTTCCAACCTCACTTCACCTACTCTATTCTATGCCTATTCTATGCTCTATTTTTGTATAGAGTTTTGGTTTTGGTTTTCATCCTGGCTTTTATCACTGCTTAATATAAGTTTTTTTCTCCAATCATGAAATATAAGAGAAAATTTTGACCTAATCTTTGTGGAGTTTGTATCACCAACAACAGAAGTCTCCTACTTAATGCACAGTACCCAAAGGGATTCTTCTTGTACACTCTTGTCAAAAGGTGCCTGTGTAGTCTACTGGGCCTTAGGTTAAAATGCCACACCTCTTCCAACCTGCTCTTAAGACAGTTAGCTAGAATAGGTTGCCGCCCCACCCCTAAGACAAGCTTTGTTCTGTTTTGTTTTTAAATAAACCATGAGCTTATTTTAATAACACATTCCATATTTTGGCACTGTACCCATTTCTGAATGAGATCATTCATTTTTCAGCCCAAAACAAGGTCAAAGGCATTTCCTGGTCTTTCAATAACTTTTATACAAAACCACGGTAGGAGTTTTCTTCATATTGTACATAATACTGAGCACTGGGAAAGATTTGGAATATGACCGTAGAAAAGTAAACTCCATAACCGCTTAATTCTGGTAATCACAAATGAAAGACTGACTGCCTGAGGCATACAGCAGGCAGCAGGCTGCAATGTACACCTGTAATCAAAACTTGTACACACCAGTAAAACATGTTCTACCTTTCTCTCCGTGATGTTCTCATCCACTGCTTGAACACTGTCTGAACTTGATAATTTTCTGCTTTATTCATATTCACTTAGATCAAAAATTACATGGAGCAAATCACACACACACACACACACACATGCGCGCACACACACGAAGGCAGGGGCATGGGTGCACATGTCCATGCTATAGATGTTAGATGTGCGATTAGTGGTTTCCTCCATGAATGAAAATAGTGGAAAGCATGATCGCCCTGTACCAGTGGAATGGACTCACTTACATGACCCTAGTTTGTGAGACAAATTGTATGAAGATCACAGAACGGAATGGAAGAAGAAAGGAAAGGGAGTTGTTTCCAGTCACTATTTCTTCAACATCTTAATCATAATTTATTCAATAGACAAAATTCATAGCTGTGATTAAGTAAATCGGTGGAAATAAATCATTCACAATTGGCTAATTCTGTGCAATCATAAAGCTATAAAGAACAAACATGCACATTTCTGGGTGCAAATGCAGAAGACAAACTGATGTTTTCCTTAATTTTTGTGCTTTCAATTGGAAGAACATTTCTACTTTGTCTCTTTTTGTCTTCCTTATTCCTTGGATTTTGAAAATTGCTGTAAGAGTGTAATTTTATTTTACCCTACAAAAAATTGTATATTCTATGCTTAGATTTTTGTAATTCCAAGGCTATGGCTTGAATGGCTGAGGCTTATTAGAGGTATTTGTGTTTCAGAACCTATTCTCTGGACCTTTGTGACTTGTCCTTTAAAATGAGAGAATCGGACTTGAAGATCTCTGATGACGTCCTTCTCTGATTTTTTTTTTATTAACTTGAGTATTTCTTATATACATTTCGAGTGTTATTCCCTTTCCCGGTTTCCGGGCAAACATCCCCCTAATCCCTCCCTCTCCCCTTCTTTATGGGTGTTCCCCCCCATTGCCGCCCTCCCCCCAACAATCTAGTTCACTGGGGGTTCAGTCTTAGCAGGACCCAGGGCTTCCCCTTCCCCTGGTACTCTTACTAGGATATTCATTGCTACCTATGAGGTCAGAGTCCAGGGGTCAGTCCATGTATTGCTTGGCATTGTTGTACATATGGGGTCTCGAGCCCTTCAAGCCTTCCAGTTCTTTCTCTGATTTTTTCAACAGGGTCCTATTCTCAGTTCAGTGGTTTGCTGCTGGCATTCGCATTCTGTATTTGCTGTATTCTGGCTGTGTCTCTAAGAAATTCACTATGTAGACCAGGCTATCCCTAAGCTCTTGATGCCCCCACCTCAGTTTCCAGGTGCTCTGATTACATTGATGTAGCACCATGCATATCATGCTGGCCTGTTGAGTTTTTATGTGAGTGCAGAGGACAAACATTACTGTGTCTAGAAGAAGTCCATACAAACATGCAAAAGATAAGTGACCAAAGTGATGATCCAGTCCTCTAGAGCGGTTTGTTTGAAATCAGTCAATATGACATATGGACAAGTTGCTGGTAGGTTTGGCACAACTATTCACTTGTTAAACATGGTAACTGTTGGTTCCTGCCTTAGCATTTCGGCAGCATAACTTGTCTTATTCATGAAATTTTCCCATGTTAGAGTATCTTTTATCTCTAGGGAAGAGAGTAGGAACCAAATGCAGCCTCTTACTTTTCCCCCTGGAAGATAATTCTGGTGCACGATTTTATTTAATGCAAAGTGTGGGAGGACCGTTATTTCCCAGTCATTAGGGACCAAGGATGCTACTAAGTACCTCTTAGGACAGTATGCATTCTCCATAGAATGCAAAGAAATATCTGCCCCAGTAATATTAGTAATCGGATATGTCTGGTCCAGCTATCAGTAATACCAAGATTGAGAAAACCTGGTCTAGAGAGAGAACTTTCGATAGATGATGGCCTGACCAAGTTCATGTAAAATAAATAAAGTAGAAATTAGAGGTTACCATTGTCTTTTACGTCAAGAGGCTCCTATGAACAAACATGTGTGGCTTAGTAAGTGTGCATGGGAGGCTTCTACATTAACAAAATGAGAGAACATTTTTATTTAAATGCAAGGGAGCTAAATTTTTCCTGGACATCTTTTTCTCAACATGTTTTATAGTAAATCTGAGAAATTGCACTTTTTAAAAACTAAATAAGACATTTAGACATTATTGGGTCTAGTGGAGCAGAGCTACTGGACTCAGTCTCTTTTCAGTCTCAAGTCCTTGTAGCTAAACACATTTTCACTATAGACAGCACCCAGCACCCTCCTTCCTACGTAGACTTGGGGCTAAGAACCAGTCTTTTATGCAGAGCCTAATCCATCATGGATATAAAATGAGCTGTGACAGTTCCTCCTAATCACAGAATCGTCTCTGTGAGAAGTACCCAGTTTTGAAGATGAAGTCAAATAATGGAGTACTTCCCACACCGAACCCCAATCCTTTCTAATTGTTTCAGTGTAAGTTATTCCAAAATATAACCCACAAATGCTACTGAGCTTAATCTTCTCTTAGTGGCTTTGAAATGTCACTGTCAAGGATGTTGTGGTGGTCTGAATAGGAATGGCCCTCATATACTCATGTGTTTGAATGCTTGGCCGATGGGGAGCTGGCAGTATTAGGAGGTGTGGCCGTGTTGAGTAGTTTGACCTTGCTGGAGGAAGTCTGTCTCAGTAGCAGTAGCCTTTGAGGTCTTATATGCTCAAAGTAGGCCTAGTGGGGCACACAATCTCCTTCTGTTGCCTTTGGATCAGAATGCAGAACTCTCAGCTCCTTCCCAGCACCATGTCTGCCTGTAAACTGACATGTTTTCTGCCATGATGATAATGGACTAAACCTCTGAATCTGTAAGCCAGCCCCAATTAAATGTTCTTCTTTATGAGAGTTGCTGTGGTTACAGTGTCTCTTCACAGCAATAAAACCTTAACTAAGACAAGTGTCCGCTATCCACCTGTGCCAGGAGCAGGGGTTCATGTACAGCTCTTATTTTTACTAAGGTTTTTGTTGCCTTAGCAGGTCAGGGGTAAGTGATACTTGCTGTTTCTAGTTCCTTACCTTCCCAAAGTGACCACAGGGTGAATTCCAACATATTCCTAGAAGTAAAACCTTGAAACGTGCATTCTCTCATTGATTCTATTTACTTAGAATTGTTTAGCAAAACTTGACTCTCAGAGATAAACCAAAGACTAAAATTAGCCATTCACGCTATTTTGAAACCGTGTAACACTTCCTGAATGTTATAACTGTATGCTGCACACATTCTGCATGGTTTTCTTTTTCATGGCTGTTTAATTTCATCCTCGCGAGAACACTATGAGGTAGGTTCAAGTGTATATTTATCCAGATACGGAGATGACTGAGGCCGAGAAGTTTTTTGTACAAATGGCAGAGTTCTGATTTAAAGCCAGGTGACCTGACCCCAGAACTTTGTTAGAACCACTACTCCAGAGGAGGCAAAATGTTAGGCTGCAGGCTGTGGGCTGGGTGTTGTCCACAGATGGGTTCTGTTTGACTCTTGAGTCAGTAGTCATTTTGGGGGTGGGGCATCTACACTTGTGCGGCTTGCACAGTCTCTGATGTACCGGAATACAATGCCGCCTTTCCTTTCACTTGCTCAGCTATGGGATTAGCACGGGGCATGGGATGCTGTCTTCTAATTTGGACAAAGGGACCGGATGAGCTAGTGACACCCATGGCTATTAACACCAATGAAACAAATTCCGTGGATTATTCACACAAAATTACAAATGTCTGGCTTCCATGAAAGGGACACAAAGGATGAATTACAACCCATGCTCCAGGTAACAGCAGTTTCTCTAGAAGGAACTCAACCCACACATTCCTGGGAACTGCCAGGAATGGTGTTTTTTCTTTTCTTTTTTTTTTTCTTTCTCCAAGCTGTGACGTCTATATAGCACATTCTGGTATTTCATTTTAAAACCCGCTCCTCTTTCCTTCTTATAAACAGTCCACTCCTGGTGCTGTAACTAAGTACCTCCCTTATGCAGATGAACAGAAAACTAGTGTAGCTTCCCTGAGCTGGCTGTCTCCCTCAGGTGACCAACAGGGTGGATTCTGTTTTCCTGTGCAAGCTGTTTTGTAGGACACACTGTTCTCTTGTTCCACGCCTGGCAGAGAAAAGAAAAAAAGAAAGAAAGAAAAACCTCACATAACTTTGCTCTTGGTGTCCGGTGTCTGAAAGCCACGCTGCTTAGAGCACTTTCCTATCTATAGGAAAACTGTGCATGACCGTTTAAATTTTAAGGCATCTCTGCATGCCGTCGTTGCTTTTGGTGGCAAAACAACCATGGCTCAGGATTGTGGCTTGTGGGTGACTGGAAGAGAAAAGATTTTGCCAAGTGAACGGTCCTCATCTGGGGAGTGCCAGCCACTTTCCTTTCTTGCTTGAGCTTCAGCACATGGCCCTTTGCCTCTGCCAAGGCAATGGGATCCAGTAATTCCACAGAGCCTGCCTGCATCCTTACCACAGGGATGGCTGCCCTGTCTGCAGAGATACCTGATACGCAGCAAGGATGTGGACAGCATCATCTCCTGGCCCTGAGTCTGGCTAAGGATACACTTAGCAATTGCATTCCTCACTGCAGCTTCCTTATTTGACTTAGACACAGAGGGAAATTTGTTCACCTTTTGGATCTCTGTTTCATGCCTAGGATCCAGCGATAGCATGGGAACCTCTATTCTACCAAGTTCTGAACACCTACATGTGTTTGGACCAGAGTTTCAACTTTTGACTTCTTAAACAGAGACTTTTCTAGTGATAATTCTCTCCTGCTTTTGTATTTACAGAATACACTTACTATATCTATATATAGATATATAATATATTAGATATATTGTATTATAGATATATTATTAATATATAATATAGATATATTATTATATATTATAGTATATATCTAATATATTATATAATATATGACACACACATATATACATATATATACACATATATACATATATGTACATATATACATACATACACACACACACACACACATATATATATATATATATATATGACCAGCAGCTTAAGGCAAAAATTTTCCAGTTTCAAGTCTCTTTAGAAAAAAAGGAAATCCTAAGAGCTGATGAAGTATGCATCAGCTGACAGTTCAACCAAGAATATAAGAAAGAAAACAAGCATGGCCAGATTGTTATGTTGGCCTTTCTCTTAATGCTGTGCCTCGTTACCTAAAGATGTGACACCTGGACTCTTGCAGCTCTTTTTTGAGCCTAAGGAATAGGTTAACACATATGTAGCAGAAAGCTAGAAGCTCATGGCATTGTTGAGGAAATTATACAGCTTCCAATGTGGGAATTTTATTTATTTTCTATGCCTTGGTATCACAAAGCATAGCAATACTCCTCCTCCCGCTCAGGGTTTTTATGGGAATTATTTAAATAACACATGCATAGGAATTGCCTCTGGATGTTAGAAATCAGTCAATCCAATCAACTAATCCTTTTTTGTTCTCATTTACCCTTCCAACCATATCTCCAACTCAGAGGAGATTAACCCCAAGTTACTTGCTACTGGCTAACCCTTTAAAACAGGCTTCTGGATTGAGAGAGGCTTTGGACTCTTAGTGCAGATGGTGAAGATCTGTCCTTGAGTAAACAGGGTACTAGGAATCTGAAAGTGATTTCCCTTCAACTTCAGGAGCAGCAGCTCCTGACAAGCAACAGGTGGGGCCCTGTCAGGCTGAGGCAGAGAGAAGGTGTGGCATCGCTGGGAACGGGACAGAACAGTGTCTGAGATAAAGTAAGCTGCAGAAAGTTTCCCAATCTTCTTACAGCTTAAGATAACTGCCTTCCTGGGAAAACACAGCCAAATGGAAAAGCAAAAGGGAAAAGCTCTCTGTGTGCTCCCATGCCCCAGAGGCACAGAGAGAAGGACCTGCCTCTCCCGAAGCATCTAGAAGCATGCATATTTGGTTGCTCTGTGTGCCTGTTCACCTGGGAAAGGGTAACTCTTTTTCCGGTGTTTTGCACTTTTTAAAGAAAGTTATATTATTCTACAATTTCTCTTTTTCTAGTCAGCGGGTTTGTGGTTATTTACTTTTTATACTAAGCCATTTTGCTACCTAACTCCCGTAAAAAGAGAGATCAGCAGAGCTGTCTGTTCAGTCAGATGGTAGGTATTCTAGGCCTTACTTTCCATAGTGGTGTGCAGAGGGTCTACATTTCTTGTGCTCGCTTGCATATGAAGCAAATACATAGCCACAGGTAGGATGCCTGAGAAAGGTCTGTGTTCTTGTTAAATAGCCTCAAACTGGTGGTCTGCAACTTGGCAGTCCCTGCTTTTAAGGGGCTATGTGAAACCAAACAAGGACTATTTGTTAATCGGTAACTTTTTCTCATCAGGAATCATCACCATAAAACAAGCTAAGCTATAGGGCTTGCCTAAGAATTCACCAGGGAGAAAGGCATGGATGAGAGAAGCATCCTGACAAGAATGGGCTCAGCCTCAGGAACAGCCAGATTCAAGTGTTCCAGGGTTAATGTAAAATGCAATAAGCAAGGGAAAGCAGGAGGCGTGACTGGATTGAAGGTGTTTTTTTCCTCTTCAAGATAAACATGCTGAAATAAAATAAAATACTCTGTGGGTTAGAGCAAGAAGGTTCCTTTTAAGGACTGTAGCTGTTAGGGGTGGGTGGAAAACACGGATAAGAACATTGGCCTTTGACTTTAAGTGCAAACAGGATAAGAAGCAGACATAAAAATCTGTTTTATGGACCAGTAGCTGAGCGGAGCCTAGGGACGAAGCAGACAGGCTGAGGCATCTTCCAGTCTGAGGGCATTTGTGTCTGCATCTCACTTTCTTCACTTACTTGTGTGCAAATGTCTCACATACTATGAATAACTCACATGGGATACACAACAGGAGAGGCTAAATGCATACAGAGCAAACACAAAGGAGACAAACCAGTGAGAGGATTGGGAAAGCTTTGGGGACGGCTGGAGTTGGTTCCCTCTGTGGCTGTGTCATTTGCTCCCATAAATAGATTGATTTTCACCCATTCTCCTTGCTTTGAACCCCTGTCTAACTTTTCTTTCACAAATAGCACTAAGACTTATAAACTGTTTACATTATGCAGTGTTCTAGGCATGCTGTATACACATATGTCTATTCTGTTGATCTTCACAACCCCATGTCTAGGGTACAGATGAGATAATCTGAAGCCAAGAGATGTCAAGTAACGTCCTCCGAGTTTATGCAGCTAGTAACTGATGTGACTAGGAGTGCAATGCAGACGTTGTGACTCCATACATGTGCTCAACCAGCAGCTTATTCCCAATGCCAGAGGTTATCGCCCTCATCCCAAAGCTGGCTTTTGACCAGACCAGATACCTCAGAGCAATAACTGTACTTCACCCTTCCATGTGTATATGTTTGGCCATTTTCTCAGGAAAGTTGTCTAACGCAACAATTACCAGTTTGTAGAAACCAAGGACATTCAGAAACATGCAGAAATGCACACGTGGAAACAATCTACTCATACCAGTCAGTATGGAATTTGCCATGACCTCAACTTAGTTTCCTCAGTAAATAAATTTTGGAGATAGAGTAAAATGAGAGAGTGAGGGGGAGGGGAAAAGAAGCAAAGAGAGGGACTAGGATTTGACCTACAGATTAAAAAGTGGCTTAAAAGATTTATAACCATTTACAACACTTGAGTGCTATTTGGAAGCCTAGTTAGACAAAACATAAAAAAAGTAAGCTATAACATTTATGAGACAATCATAACTTGAACATTATCTGAATATTAAATAATTTATAGTTTTATGGTAATGTTTTCAGAATTACAGTGTTATGAATATAGCTATTGAAGCAATGTGAGTGAGGTGAAATGATGTCTGGATCTGTTTCAAAATAGGGACAGGGACAACTTGTTGGAGGCAGCAGTGATATGGAATTGGCCAGGAGTTATTAACTATTTAAAATGGGTGATGGATATGTGGTGACTGTATGTACATGAGCCTGAAGAGTCTTTATATTAAGAGCTGCATACAAGGTTAGAAGTAGAAATATTCTCAGGTTTAAAATTAAGGCAAGGCAGATATTCTAGACTTACCAGTATTTTGCTAGCACACACATAGTTTCTCCTACCTTTGACAAGTATTTGAAAACTTTAGGGAAGACTTCAGAAAGAATGAAAGGGAGTATTTTATTCTTGTTCTGGAAAGACAAACCATGGAATTGTTAGGAGAACCTGCAGCCTACTCCCCCTATGGTTATGTCATGAAAATATTCTCATAGCAAAAACATATAGCCCTTGGTAACCTTGACAATATGTCACCACCTGCTCACAGCCACATGGGATTGTTATGGGAACAAGGAAGTATGAGGAGAAAGAAAATCATACTTGATGGTCATAGGATCAGAGACTGAAAACTACAAGCTCTGTGGAAGAAAATATGAGACATTCAATTACATACCAGGAGACAAGATCACATGAAATTATATTCAAATCATGGTCCTAAGACTATTGTCTTTTGGTACCTTAAGTCCAGAATTTATCAGCTGGGAAATCTTAAGTGCGCAGCTAATGAGGATTTCAACTGTCACATCTACAAGTTGAGAAACATGGATTAACTGTCCTAGGAGATGTCTACCTATGTAGTAAGACAACGTTTGCTCTACAAACTGACTCTGAGAACCCTAAGTCCAATGCATAGCTTCTTCCTGCCTACTGAAAGCTTCTTTGCAGCTTTTCTTAACCCTGAGCCACAGAAGTGAAATATATAGATCTAGGAAGAGAACCATTGAATAAAATGGGGAGTGAAGCATGAAATACTCTACAATGGGATCAACGTCTCAACTCAGGAGATGGGGCTCAGATGGGAGTGAAGAGGTTTTCTGTTGAGACATTGCCTACTCTGTCTAATTTTTGTTTCTTTGATTTTTAGACAGAATCTCACTGTATATCTCAGTTTAACCTCAGGTTTATCATCTTCCTGTCTCTGTAGGAGTTTTGGGATTAGCAGTGTAGGGCACTATATCCAATTCCTACTACTCTTGTACTCAGCCATTCTAGGGTGAACATTCTCCTGAATCCAAGCTGTACTCCAACAGCTGTGAAACATACCTGACAGAAAAATTTCAAGTCAAATTATGTTTTCTCAACCTCTAGAACTCAGGATCTCTGACACACTGCATGGCTTTCTGTTTGGTATTCTGTGGCTTAATACAGATGTATGTGAGACCAGGATTCAAGCTACCTCATTCTCTATCATTAGCTGTGCAGCAACATTTTAAGAGAGTAATTTGCCCAGTTTGCTAATGGCCTGCACAGAGGGAGCAAGTCCTTAGAAATGATGACGAAGCTTATTAAGTGAGTTAGCTGACAATACTTTGACCTTAAGTTGTTGTGGTTGTTCCCTAATCAAGAACTAATTCTCCCAGCTTGCAAAGCCTAATTATTACTGTGCCTATGGCTTTCCTTTTGACCTAAAATAACTCTTCACAAAGCATAGACAATCCTTAAGGCATTGCCTCAACTGGTCTTAACAAGAGAGGAGATGAATCATAGGAACAGCCTGGCACCGTCTCAATTTGTAATACTCTTTAAAATCTCAGAGAGCAAGATCCAAGGAGCTTTGTGTTTTCTCCTCTCTCTTCCCCTCCTCACATTTATCTTCCCCTCTTCTCCTCTTTTAGTTTCACCTCATCTGTCCCATCATTTGCTTTTTCCTAGTTCTATTCTTTTCCAAAAAGAAGGTTATTGACAAAAATTGCAGCCAGTGTCTTGGCTGACGGAATTGTTGTCAGGGGTGGATCCATGTATAAGAAGAATGATAACACGGGTTTAGCTCGATCTTCAGGGAAATTGCAATGGTACCCTCAAAACTCATCAGGGGTAACAGCTGAAGTATTCAATGAAAGTTTTTGCATAACAGATGCACAGAGAGTCCTAAACTCCACCTCCACAAGACCACATCTGACCAGGGCTTTCATGCCTCTACTCTAAGGTCTTCTCACAAACTTGAAGCTGTGTGTCGAATGTTCTGTTTGCTGAATAAGCTTACACTAACTGACATCCTATGTGTTGGGCTGGGCTAATTCTTCTACTTGGGTGCATTACTTTCCCTTTTATTCTTCTCCCTTCTCTCATTTTCTCCCTCTTCCTTCTTTGTTGCCTCCCTTACTCATCTCTTCTTGCTTTTTTTCCTCTCCAGTAGGTTCTGTCAAGTTTGAATTCATTAGCTTTCCAACTCAGCTTCCTAAGTGTCTGGAATCGCATTCAAAAGTCACGACTTTTGCCCCATGCATATTTTTCTGATCACATGCTATTATGGAAATGATGAACTGCCAATTGATTTGAAAAGAAAAAGAATGTGGCCTGGGGTGAAAGTGAACCATGCATAACGTATATCAAGAAAATATGTGAATAAGTGAGATAATTAATAAGTATTAATAAATCTAGTAAATTGACAGGCAACAGTTGAAATAAATATAATCTCGTGGGAAAACATAGCTAAGAATTAATTCATAAATGTCTACATTTGGGAAGGAAAATTTATATTCAGTCTTTCATCACACCATGCTACTCTCAAATGAATCTATTAGTGTATTTTTTCTGTGTATTTCCTAATACGTGAACATTGATACCTCTCATGTCCACTCATTGTATCTGGAAAATTTTTATAAGTATTTATTATTTTGATAGAATCATTTGTATGTGACATGGGCACACCTTCCTCCTAAATATTGTTAGAAGCTATCATGGCAAATAATTTCTTTCTTGCTTGTTTTTAAACGCAACAACTACCCCAAAGCAATCTATCTCCCCCAAAGGAGAGACATCAAATATGCGAGTTTTATACCTGTGAAATAACATTCTATACACTGGCCCATTGTTTAAGAAAAGTGGCAGATATTCAGAAGAAGAACATGATGGGAACTTTCATCACTATCAAACAAAGGATCCCAATTGGAAATTAATTCTAACCACTTAATATTTTGGGTGGTAACAGCCAAGTCCCTTAGCAGAAAGAAAAAAAATGCATTTTTATAGTAGCAACAAACACCTTCAGTGCAGTTTACTTACCTGGAAAAGGGCAATGAAAAGGACTGAAGATTCAGTATCTCACAAAAGATCTTTACTCAGATTTGAAGTAGGTAATGATGTCATCAACTTGCTAAGAATTCGTTGGTGCACAGAAATTATATTACAAGACAATTCCCTTTCTTTTTACTCTTATATTTGTCAGAAACTGGGCTTAAATGTTAAAAAAAAATCTCGATCTCTAGAAAACAGTTATGAGTGAATGAACGGCAACCACTCCTGGGCATATATCCAAATGATGCTCCAACATACAACAAGGACACATGTTCCACTTTGTTAATAGCAGCCTTATCTATAATAGCCAGAAGCTGGAAAGAACCCAGATGCCCTTCAACAGAGGAATGGATACAGAAAATGTGGTACATCTACACAATGGAGTAATATACAGCTATTAAAAATGGCAATGGCTTGAAGACCATGAAATTCATAGACAAAATGGATGGAATAAAAAAGTATCATCCTGAGGAGGCAACCAAAAGACACACTCACAAAAAAAAAAAAACCCCAAAACATACACACACACACACACACACACACACACACACACACACACACACACATGGTATGTACTCACTGAGGAGTGGATATAAGCCCAAAAGCTCAAATTACCCAAAATACAATCCACAGACCACATTAAGCTCAAGAAGAAGGATGGCCAAAGTGCAGATGCTTCAGTCTTTCTTAAAAGGGGGAACAAAAATATTCATAGGAGGAGGTATAGAGACAAAGTTTGGAGCAGAGACTGAAGGAATGGCCATTCAGAGCCTGCCCCACCTGGGAATCTAGCCCATTTATATATACAGTCACCAAACCTAGGCAATATTGATGAAGCCAACAAGTGCATGCTGACAGGAGCCTGATATAGCCAGCCATCTCCTGAGAGGCTTGGCCAGAGCATGACAAATACAGAAGTGAATGCTAGCAGCAAACCATTGAACCGAGAATGGGGTCTCCGTTGGATGAGTTAGAGAAAGGATTGAAGGAGCTGAAGGGGCTTGCAACCCCATAAGAACAACCATACCAACCAACCAGAGCTCCCAAGGACTAAACCACTACCACAAGACTATATACATGGACAGAGTTATGGCTCCAGCCGCATATGTAGCAGAGGATGCCCTTATTGGTCATCAGTGGGAGGAGAAGCCCTTGGTACTGCCAAGGCTGTGGGGGAATGTCCAGGTGGGGAGGCGGGAAGGTGGGGTAATTGGGGAGGGGGAACAATCTTATAGAAGAAAGAGGAGGGGGAGCGGATTGGGGGCTTATGTCCAGGGAACTGGGAAAAGGAATAACATTTGAAATGTAAGTATAAATATCCAATTAAAAAATAAAGAATTGCGACATGCTTTATTTATTGGGTTAATTGCATGGTGGTCATGCCTTCATGCCTCCTGGACACTATAACTTTTGCATATAATCATACATGCTCAATGATGGTTATAGGACTCTCAATGGAAGACACAGGAAATGGTTTGCCCATACTTAAAACAATGAGAATTGGTTTCCTGCTCTGAGGAGTGGGAATAGGACTCCACTACTTTTTGAGCATACTACTATAACCACCCAAAAGGACGTGCTAGGGATTCTTGCCCTATTCCTCCCTTCTGAAAATAACCACCCCTAACTTCTAATAGTTCCAAGAGGAAAAGAAAT
The DNA here is from genome assembly GCF_011064425.1 of Rattus rattus. Lineage (NCBI taxonomy): Eukaryota > Metazoa > Chordata > Mammalia > Rodentia > Muridae > Rattus > Rattus rattus. The sequence continues at coordinate 176,538,395 of NC_046156.1, read as the reverse complement.
GCAATACAAGTCGAGGAGTCTTAGTTCCAGTCTTAATGTTGGTATATTCATCACTTTCTTTTGTGCTCTGTATGGTGCTACAGTAGCTTAGCTGTAGAACACATAGAAAGGTTGGCCATGAAAGGTAGAATTAAGCACAGGCTGTCCTACAGGATAAAGATTCTCTCTGTGAGCATTCGTTAGAACAGTTTTTATCAGCTTCAATAGGGGATAACCTCAGAAGACTTAAACTTTACTTGCTTCCCTTCAAGACCTCAAGGTCAGCCTCTGAAATGACTTGCATATCCTAATTATGTAAGGCCATTATAACTAATGTCTAAACAGCTAGTTCCACGTCAGCCCAGAATTCTGATGGAAGGTTCACAACACTCCCATAGAGTCTAATGATAATAGATTTTGTCTTGGCAGATGAGAGTATGGGACAATAGACTTATTGTGCTTGTGTGTACAAAACTGTCAAGTTGGCATAAACGTATGAAAATAGTCCTCTGCCAGCGAGGTGGCTCAGTAGATGAAGGAGCTTGCTTCCAAGCCGGAGCACCCAAGCTTATTCCCCAGAAGCCACAGGATGGAAGGAGAGAACTGAGTCCTACACGTTGTCCTCTGGTCAACACATGCACTGCATGGCATGCATGTGCCCAAATAAATACACACAAATTCAATTAATCAATGCTTTAAAAACTACCTTAAAGGCGATCTTTTAAAAGTATCTTTTAATTTTTGATTGTCTAAGCATTAACAATGGTCCTTTATTTGTTGCTGGTCCAATGAATAAGAACGGAAAATGCAGGATCTTTCTAATTTTATGTTAGATTTTCCTACAAAAGTCATCTATCAATGGACACTAGCATCCCACTAGGAATCCTAAGTGTGGGTCTGAAACCATGTATCATATCTATCCATGTGATTACATTTTTAAAATAATTTTTAGGCATAGAAACCATTTTTTTTCTTATAAAGTGGAGTGTTGAATTGTTTATGTAGAATGTAATTTTCAAGAATTGCTTAATGGCCAACATTTTAGAAGAATACTTTCAAAACAGCAGTCTTTATGTAAATATGGTATACCATAGTCCTTCTCAATTTTAAACACAAACTGGCTTTATTCTAAGAAAAAAAGCTTTCTTTCATCACAAAACCTTCCCTGGCCTCCCACCTTTACTGACACACTTGGCAGCAAAGACTGTTTTCTGCCTACAGTCTGGGAAACAAGAAAATTCCTCATCACTCATGAGCTGGAAGCCCTGTGAAAACAGTATTTTCCCCTTTCTCTTCACAGTGCCGGGGAATAGCATTGCTGCATGATTTTATAAACTTTTATTTTTAGCATTAGTTCTGATTTTCCTTTGCACGCTCCTTTCATTCCTTTACTTGGGGGGATCTAAACAATTTCTTGATGCCACCCCCTTTAAATTCTTGCAGGCTTATCTGAGTTTGAAGGTAATTTTTGCTCATTGTGTGCCAAAACCTTGATCCAGGGAACAGAGTGTCTAGTTATCATGTCTTGAATTTGAACGCACATCAGACGTATATTTTCAGTTTTCTTAGGGGTATTCTTAAACTGTGATAGCAAAATAATCCCTGAACTAATAACATTTAACTATTTCAAATATGTTATTCCAAAGATTTTGGTTGTTTGTTTTTTTTTTTTCTGGATTGGGAGGAAGTGGAAAAGAGAATTGCATTTGTAGCCATTACTTCCCAATGCACAATTAACTAATTGTTTTTAAAAGTAACTCTTCCTTCTGCATATCCAATAGAATCCCAGCCCTGTTAACAGTGTCTACTCTGGATTCTGTTCAAGTTAATTATCTAACTAGAAAGCTAGCAGCTTCCCACAGAAAATACCCTCACTCACTTTCTATTCTTTGCAAAAACTAGCAGTGGGAAAAGAACCCAGTCAATTTTTATTGATATGTATAAAGCACAGTGCTTCGCTGATCTGTATCATTTATATCTAGTTTAACTTTAATAATAAACAGTTCTTTTTGATATTTCCCATTGATTCGTATTTTATTCTATGGACACTCTTGCATTCCCCAATAGTAGACACCATTTGTTTTTTCTATTCAGTGTCCACTATTTGGATTTTCTGGTCTCATAAATCACACCAGCCTCTCACACCATCTAGAAATATAAAGAAAACAGCCAACAGGCGTCACAGTGACTCTATAAATGCAGACCTAAAATTGACTCACTTTCACCCATTTTATATTCTTAGTCTTTTTCTTCTTTCAAATACAGGGCTGGAGAGGCTGCTCAGTGGGTAAAGTGCTTGCTGTTCAAACACGAGATCCTCTTTTGGATCTGTTGCACCCAGGTTTAAAAAAAAATAAAAAGCTGAGTGTGACTGTGAACATCAGGAACTCCAGTGTGTAACACCCCAGAGGTTTGCTGGCCATCTGCTTTATCTGAAACGATTTGGCTCTAGGTTCTGTGAGAAACTTTGTCTTTTAAAAAAAGGAAATTAAGGAAAGGGTGGAGAAAGGGAGGGAGGGAAGGGAAGGGAAGAGAAGGGAAGGGAAAGGAAAGCAAAGGAAAGGAAGAAAAGAAGAAAAGACACTCCAAGTGACATCTGTGCACACACAGGTGGGCACACACATGGCGCACATGTAAATTTCTTTCAGAAACAGCATAAATAAAAGCAAGAAATATCTGAACATGCTCTGGGCAAGAAGGGAGGGAGAGGAGAGAGGAAGCCTAGTGAGTTTCCTTCTTTGTAGCTTGCAATCATTCCTCCATGAATCCCTTATCTACCTTATGTTCCAGGTCTCCATGTCCACTCAGTTCCCAATCTGTCACTTTGAACATGCTGCTCATTCCTGTTCTCATTCCTTGCTGTCATCTACACCTGTTCCAGGAATGCCTTATTCCTCTGCCTAGTTAGTGAGGAGCTAGCTTTACGTCTTGCCCTAGCTCTAGCCTACACTTTGAATTGCTGGCTCCTTGAGGCTTGCAGGGAATTTCATGAAGCCTTCAGGTAGCATTGTCCACATTCTGCCTGATGGAGTATATGCAATAAGATGTATTTGTTCTAGAAAATCAGTGATTGTGTAGTAATTCAGGTATCCTGCAATCACTTCTAATTGTTCATGTCCCACTGTACATTTTATACAAGAAGAAACTGACCCTAATAAATTGGATATACTGGGCTAAGACCTTATTAGGATAGGCTTAATTACTCAATAGAATCCACAGCCATGCAATTCTGAAAACCATGTCTGTTGTTACTTTTGGAAAATACATTATTTTAAAATTAGGTCTGTGTTCTATTGCTCTTCCACAATTTTTATTTTATGGAAATTTTATGAATATTCATGGAGAGCTAGATTCCAATGATATGGCATTACCTGGAGGCACATCTAAAGAGTAAGAACAAGAGGAAGAAGAAGGAGGGAGATTCTGGGTTAAAATTCATACTGATAGTATAGAAAGTGAGTGCTCTCAGGCAGGCTAAGCCAGCATCACAATCTTCCTGCTTGACTTTTACAAAGTCTGGGTGTTCCAGTGTTTGCTTGACTTTCTTATCCGATGAAATGTTTGGGCCTAGAATTAATCTTCAGTGGATTGAAGAAATTCTAGCACTTTAAACATGGAGAGGTGATGGATTTTGTCAAATGAGATGATCATATTTTTTTTCAGTTTATTTATATGGTGGATTACTTTGATGGATATGCCTGCCTCACTGTGATGAAACCTACTTGATCATGGTGGATGATGTTTTTGATGTGTTCTTAGATTCAGTTTTCAAGTATTTTATTGGGAAGTTTTTTGCATCAATGTTCACAAGGGAGACTACTCTGAAATTCATTTTCTTTGTTGAGTACTGGTGTGGTTTAGGTATCAGAGTGACTGACTGTGGCCTTAAAGAATGAATTTGGTAATGTTCCTTAGCTGTTTTTTGAAATAGTTTGAGGAGTATTGGTATTAGCTCTTCGAAATTCTGGTAGAAATTCTGGTAGAATTCTGTGCTATAACCATTTATCCCTAGGCTTTTTTTAGTTGCTAGACTTTTAATCACTGCTTGTATTTTCTTAGGGGTAATAGTACTGTTTAGTTTGTTTGCCTGATCTTGATTTAGCTTTGGTATGTGGAATCTATCAAGAAAATTGTCCACTTCATTTAGATTTTACAAATTTGTGAAGTACAGGCTTTTGAAGTAAGACTTAAAAGGCACATACCTAAATACAACAGAGCCAATATACAGCAAACCAGGATCAAATCAAATGGAGAGAAATTTCAAGCAATTCCTCTGAAATCACAAACAAGACCAGACTGTCCACTCTCTTCTTACCTTTTCCATATAGTACTTGAAGTTCTAGCTAGAGCAATAAGACAACTAAAGAAGATCAAGGGAATATAAATTGTAAAGGAAGTAATCAAAGAACCTCTGTTCTCAGATGATATGACAGTATACATACATTACCCCCAAAATCTACCAGAGAACTCCGACAGCTGATAAACAGTTTCAGCAAACTGTCTGGATACAAAGTTAATTCCAAAAGAAAAAATCAGCAGCTCTCCTTTATACAAATGATAAATGGACTATACAAGAAACTAGGGAATCAACACCCTTCAAAATAGCCACAAATAATATAAAATATCTTGCTGTAACTCTAACCAAGTGAAAAATCTGTATGACAAGAACTTCAAGGCTCTGAAGAAAGAAATTGAAGAAGATATCTGTACATGGAAAGATCTCCCATGCTCATGGATCAGTAGGATTAACATAGTAAAATGGCCACCTTACAAAAATCAAATCTACAGATTCAATGCAATTTCCATTAAAATTCCAACACAATTCTTTATAGACCTTGAGAGAGCAATTCTCAACTTGATATAAGAAATTTTTTTAAAAAATCCACAGGATACTGAAAAAAATCCTGTACTAAAAAATTTCTTGATGTATCACCAACCTTGATCTCAAGCTGTGTAGTACAGAGTAATAGTAATAAAAGCTGCATGGTATCAGTATATAAATAAACAGGTTGAACAAGGGAATAGAATCTAAGACTCTGAAATAAATCCACACACCTATGGACACCTAATTTTTGACAAAGAAGGTAAAGCTATACACTGGGGGAAAATATCTTCAACAAATAGTGCTGGCCTAACTGGATATCTGCATGTAAAACAATGTAAGTAGATCTATATTTATCACCCTTCACATAACTCAAGTCCAGTGGACCAAGGACCTTAACACAAACTAGATCCACTAAATCTAACAGAAGAAAAAGTGAGGGATAGCCTTGAGCTCATTGCTTCAGGAGGCAACTTCTTAACAGAACACCAGACTGGCTCAGACTCGAAAATCAACAATTGATAATTAGGACCTCATGAAACTGAAAAGCTTTTATAAAGCAAAAAACACTGACAATAGGACAAAATGGAATCCTGCAGTAAGAAAAGAGACCTTCACCAACCCTACATCTGACAGAGGACTAGTATCCAAAATATACAAAGAACTCAACAAGTTAGACATCAACAAACCAAATAACCCAATTAAAAATGGGGTACAGAGCTAAACAGAATTCTCAACAGAGGAACCTTGAATAGCCAAGAAGCACTTAAAGAAGTGTTCAGCATCCTTAGGCATCAGGGAAATGCAAATCAAAATAAACCTATGAGATCCCATCTTATACCCACCCATCAGAATGTCTGAGATCAAGTGACAGCACATGCGGGTGAGGTCATGGAGCAATGGGAATTCTCTTTAATTGCTGGTGGGAGTGCAAACTTGCACAACCACTTTGGAAGTCAATTTGGCAGTTTCTCAGAAAATTTGGAATAGTTCTATCCCGAGACCCAGCCATACCATTCGTGGGTATATACTCAAAAGATGCCCCACTATAACACAGACACACTTGGTCAATTGTGTTCATAGTAGCTTTATTCATAATAGCCAGAAACTGAAAACAACCTAGATGTCCCACAACTGAAGAATGGATAAAGAGAATGTGGTATATCTCACAATGGAAAACTATTCAGCTATTAAAAACAAAGATATCATGACATTTGCAAGCAAATGGATAGAAGTTGAAAATATCATTCTAAGTGAGGTAACACAACCAAGGAAAGACACATATGGTATGTACTCACTTATAAATGCACATTTGTCATAAAGTGCAGGATAACCATGCTACAATCCACAAATCCAAAGAAACTGTAATAAGGAAGGTTCAAGGAAGGATGTGTGACTCTCACTCAGAAGGGAAACAAATTAGTCATCAGAGGTAGACGGAGAGAGGGAACTGTATGGGAGAGGGTGAGGAGGGAATGGGGATGGCAATCAGGGTGTGGGGGGTCAGGAAAGGGCTGAGAAGTGAGAAAATTGGTGGCAACATCTGGGGAGACCTGGAATGAAAGGGGAAGCTGGGGGGGTGAGGGTAGGACAGTGGCCACCTTCTATTTTGGTGGAGAGGGGAACATCAACCCCCCTCAAAAACCTTCAACCCAAAATTTATCTTGCCTACACTATGTGCAGGAATATAGATGGAGCAGAGATTGATCAGCCACCCAATGACTGACCCAACTCGAGACATCGTATGAGAGAGAGCCAACCACTGGCACTATTAATGATACTCTTCTATGCTTGCAGACAGGAGACTAGCATAACTGTGTCCTGAGAGGCTTTACCCAGCAGCAGATGGAAACAGATACAGAGACCCACAGACAAACATCAGGCAGAGCTCAGGGAGTCTTGTGGAAGAATGGGGGATAGAACTGAGAGAATTGGATAGGTCATGGACACCATAAGAAGACCTACAGAGTCAACAAACCTGAGCCCAGAGAGACTAAACCACCAACCAAAGTGCATGCAGGGCTTGACCTAGGTCCCCCACATATTTGTATCAGTTGTTCAGCTTGGTCTTCATGTAGGTCCCCTAACAATTCTAATGGGAGTCTGTCTCTGACTCAGTTGACTGCACTGGGTCCTCTTGCCCTACTTGGACTGCCTGGTTGGGCCTCAGTGGGAGAGGTGCTTAGTCCTGTTGGCACTAGATGTTCCAGAATGGGGTGGCACCCGAGGGGATCTTCTTCTTCTCTGAGGAACAGGGGTAGAGGTAATAAGGAAAGGGTTTTGTAGGAGTGGGATTGGGAGGAGAGGAGGTAGACAGAGCTGCAATTGGGATGTAATGTGAATAAAAATAGTGAATCACAGAAAAATAAAAGAAAGAAGTAATAAGACAACATAAGCCACTTTTGGTGTCCACATTTTCATTTTTTTAGTGTCTTTCTTAAGATGCTAGGTCATACCTACTTCCAAATTAAAGCCTTTACTTTCCCTTTGGACACAGAAAACTTTCTTTATAAGGGCAAACTAGTCTCAGTGTTGTAGACTATGATAGGTCACAGTCTTCCAGAACTGAATTTCAGCATATATATTTGATATGATATGACTATCATGTATCATGTTATATAATCAGAAGATATGGAACAACAGGTGCTGCTATGTTAGTTTTGTCACAAGATAAGAGACAGCCTTTCCTTTTTATTTTCAATTGTGCTGCTGTTGTGTATTTTGCTTTTATTAGCTGATGAGGAATTAGGCATCATGATAGGTTTGCCAAAGAGATTTCAACCTAAAAGATCAGGCAGAGCTTTGGGATGTGGGTTAGTGCTGAGGACATACATACTTACCTAGGTCAGTATTTCTATGGAGAACAAATCAGTGAGTCACTTAATATTTAACTATTTGTTTTCAGGCACAGAAATGTGGCATGTAGCAATTAAAGCCATTCCAGTTTTCATAAACACAAATGTAATTGAGTAGAACTCACTGTATAGCATGACTCCATTAATATGGTTTAGATTTTTTTTTGCCAGAGGTGCACCTCAGTTTACACCGTCTTAAGGTATGAGTGGAATTTTTCTGTGTGCAGCATTGTGTATCAGAAAGTGGTCTCACTTCTGAGCGTCAATGGGCTTGGAGAACACATAACTTAATCTGTCTGGAAGAAATAAAGTCAAAGCCACAGGAAGACAAGCTGTTCTGGGGTTTCACTGAATAAATACTTGTACTCTTTAGGATCAAAATGTAGCCACACTGTTCTGTAAGCTGGGAACTTTATTTCAGGGTTCCTCTTCCAAATTGAAATCAAGTGCAGATACTTGCCCAATTTTCACGGCCCTCTATGTGAGAATATGTTTTAACAAAAATTGCCTTGTTATATTTTCCTTTAGAATCTTTTTTCCGTGTTTAGAGAGGAAAAGGAGGGAGGATACTTAAATGAGATTTAGAGTCCATCGCTAAACAAGAAGGGGAACTTATTTAGCTGAGTATATTCCACACCCTGTCAGATATTTGTTTTCTGACTTTGTCCCATTTGGAAAGAGCATTGATGAAGATGAACGGCCATAACTTAAAACCTGTAGAGGAAACAATTATGCCTGAGCCCAGACAAACGGGTCAATAAACACCAGTGATTATCCATATCACTCTATTATGATCCCCAAGCAACTCCACACAGTAGAGCAACCAAAAGTCTATCTGTCGATGCATGGACTGTAATGTAATTCTTTTGCAGGGGCCAACATTGTGTAGTTCAGTCCTAGTGTATTTGCAAGCATCATAGGCATGTAAACTTTCTTTAGAGCTATTGTCACATTGCCAGAAATAAGCCTCCCACTAAATTGTAATTGTCATATAAGACAGTTATACATGTGTTACAGTTACACATAGCTACATGTCTACAGTATATACATACATATATATATATATGTATATGTATATATATATATATAATTTTTACTTATCAAATTATCATGGTCATGATTAGATTGCCAAGAACTAGAGAATATATTATCCAGCAGAAAGCTAATTTTCAAAAGATAAGTGAGTCATAAAAACAAAAAGAATGAAGAGGGGGTGGGGCAAAAGGACTAGGAAAAACAGAGAAGAAATGAAAGGGTCAATTCCGGAACAGAAAGAAAACCAGGAGAGAGGGGAGCAAACAGCAGATGGCATGAGGGTGAAAGAGGTGTGGACAGGACAGCAGCTGGAAAGCAGAGGACAGAATAAAGAAACAGAAAGGCAGCTGATAGTAAATAATATCAGTAGCAAGAAGTATGGGCTGCACTGCACAGCATGTGGTGGTTTGAATCTGCTTGGCCCATGCAAAGTGGCACTATTAGGAGGTTTGGCATTGTTGGAAGAGGTGTGGCCTTGTTGGAGGAAGTGCATCATCATGAGGGGTGGGCTCTGAGGTCTCCTAGGGTTCAATCTCTGCTTAGTGCAGAAGAGACCCTCCTAATTAAGATAGAGAACTTTTGGCTCCTCCAGCATCGTGTCTACCTGGACGCTACCATGCATCTCATCATGATGACAATGGACTGAATTTCTGAACCTGTAAGCCAGCCCCAATTAAGTGTTTTCCTTCGAACTAATGGAAACCCTAAGATACAGTATGAGCAGGTTAAGGATGTGGATAGCTTAGAGTTCGGTAGACATGGGCTCTCCCATATGATGAATCTAGGCAATGTCACTTGCCTTAGTAATGACAGTACAATCTAATTCATAGTCTTGTTGTAAGAGTAAATGAAGTCATCTCTACATTGCTTGGTTGCTGCATGGCACACAGTAATTAAACGTCAGCTGTGGTGAAGAAGATGGTGGTGACCACGTGGGACCATCTGTATGCACATGGATCAATGAAATGTTCCTAAACAACCAGCTCAGGGGTTCCTCCACCTAAGCCACTGATCGGACAGTTACACAGATGGAAGATTTAACATTCAGATTAAAGTGATTTAGAGGAGGAAATAAAATATATAGACAAAATAATTCCTACCACGAAAAGTGGAAAATGTTTAGTAGGTCTTACATACTAGGGAACATGGCTAAAGACTCAGAATATCAGTAATCAATAACCCTATGGATAAACTGAGAAGCAAATATGACTTACTATCTGGAGAAACCACATGTAGATGTTTGATGCTGTGGTGGATTTGCAGTTATTTCTCAATCTGGTCTATTACAATGTTCCCTTTTCTTTTGGTGTCATATTTCAGTACCTCCATTTACTGACGCACTGTACAGTGACAAGTATGTATGTTTTTAAATGACTAAGTAGTAGCTATGTGTGCAGCTTATACTTGTAATCTCAGCATGTAGGAAGCTGGTGCGGGAAGACTGGCATGATTCAGTCTGGGATACACAGAAAGATTGGTCGTCATATCAAAAAAACAGTAAGGAAGGAAGAAGGAAGCAAGAAATAAAGTGAGGGAGCAAAATAGGTGGGAGAAAAATGAATCACTAGGGATTTAACCGAAAGTTCCAGAGAAGACAGCTTTTGCTTGTTTAAATGTGCTCGTCAAGAATTAGGTTAAGATTAACATGATGAATTATCAGCAAGTTATTGCAAGGAGAAAATTCTATAGGGTGAATATTCACAATGCTGAAATATAAAATGTTGCAAAATCAAAACATGTTGAGCAAATGACTTGATGCCACAAGCTTAAAATTATACAGATGACTTCGACAGATCCCAGAAAAATTTACCAAAACGATAAATACAATTTTAAAAATGCTGTACAAAATTACCCTCTGCCAAGATATATATAAAACAGATGCAATTTTTGTATTTAAACTTGGATACGATCTTTAAGATATCTCGCCAATAAGATCAAAAACTCCAGTGACAGCAGATGCTGGTGAGGATGTGGTGAAAGAGGAACACTCCTCCATTGTTGGTGGGGTTGCAGACTGGTACAACCATTCTGGAAATCAGTCTGGAGGTTCCTCAGAAAATTGGACATTGAACTGCCTGAGGACCCAACTATACCTCTCTTGGGCATATACCCAAAAGATGCCCCAACATACAAAAAAGACACGTGCTCCACTATGTTCATCGCAGCCTTATTTATAATAGCCAGAAGCTGGAAAGAACCCAGATGCCCTTCAACAGATGAATGGATACAGAAAATGTGGTACATCTACACAATGGAATATTACTCAGCTATCAAAAACAATGACTTTATGAAATTCATAGGCAAATGGATGGAACTGGAAAATATCATCCTGAGTGAGGTAACCCAATCACAGAAATACACACATGGTATGCACTCATTAATAAGTGGATATTAGCCCAAATGCTTGAATTACCCTGGATGCACAGAACACATGAAACTCAAGAATGATGACCAAAATGTGAATGCTTCACTCCTTCTTTACCCTTAGAATACCCTTGGGAGGGAATAGGGAGGCAAAGTTTAGAACAGAGGCTGAAGGAACGCCCATAAGAGTCTGCCCCACATGTGGCCCATACATATACAGCCACCAAACTAGATAAGATGGATGAAGCAAAGAAGTGCAGGCTGACAGGAACCGGATGTTTACCTCTCCTGAGAGACACAGCCAGAATATGGCAAATACATAGGCAAATGTGAGCAACAAACCACTGAAGTAAGAACAGGACCCCGTTGAAGGAATCAGAGAAAGGACTGAAAGAGCTGAAGGGGCTCGAGACCCCATATGAACAACAATGCCAACCAACCAGAGCTTCCAGGGACTAAGCTACTATCCAAAGACTATACATGGACTGACCCTGGGCTCCAAATTCATAGGTAGCAATGAACAGCTTAGTAGGCGCACCAGTTGAAGGGGAAGCCCTTGGCCCTGCCAACGCTGGACCCCCAGTGAATGGGATTGTTTCGGGGAGGGCAGTAATGGGGGGAGGATAGGTAGGGGAACACCCACATAGAAGGGCAGGGGAAAGGGTTAGGGAGATGTTGGCTTGGAAAGCGGGAAAGGGAATAACAATTGAAATGTAAATAAGAAATACCCAATTTAATAAAGATGGAGAAAAAAGATATCTCGCCAAAGATGTACATATCTTTCTTAACCCTCAAATCTAAAATCTAAACCACTTCTGGTTTTTATTATTTCCACAACAGGATACTCAACCAAGGTTAAGAATGAAGACAGGAATGTATCACATATGACTGGGTAAGAGTACGGCTTTAAACACAAATGAAAAGTTTAAGTGCTCAACCGAAGGACAAAGCAGCAAAGTCATTTTAGAAAAGAACAATCACTAGAGTGCAGAAGGTTCACTGTAAAACATTTCAGGGTGCACTAGTACCCTTCTCCCAACCCTGTCTCACTTAAGCAAAGACTGGAATGCAGCTCCCACAGGGCCACCCAGGAGAACGAATTCAGCTCCTTGATCTGAGTGTGCTTCCTGAGAACTAGATGATCCATATCTTGCTAGATTACAGAATTATAAGTAGTTACTCTTTTATGGTGTTTCTAAAGCCTTCTCCATTAAAAAAAATTAAGCTTGGCTCCAAATTTAGATGTTCAGAGACCAATTTCTAAACCACAGAAACCCACCTCCTAGTCACCTAACTGAACTCTGAATCCTTAGGCACTCTTGTAAGGTCTGAGGATACAAAAGCATCTATGAAAGTGAGGCTGTAAGATAGTGAGGGTCTAGGTAAATGCAAGTTGTGAAGGTTGGAGGACATGAAAAATTTAGATGATAAATGATTTCAGGTATGTGAAAGAAATGAAAAAGATGCTTCAGATCTCTTCCTCTCTCTAGGCTTCTGTTGTGTTGAGACTTCAAAGTTCAGAGCTTAAGCATTCAACAATGGTAATACTAACGTATCTGAAATTTATCTTCTTTGTAAGCTTAAAAGAGATGCTTAAAACCTTCAAGGAATAAACTTGAATCCAACTCAAATCGAGTCCAGATAAGTACTGTCAATCAACAGCCTGTTTCCCTCCCTATCGGCCTATTCCTGAGGGTGGGATCTATTCCTCTTTCCGTGGTCATTGGACCACCCCCAATTAAACTCCCAAGACCTAAAAGTTTCAAATGTACACCAAAGAAAACTTTTTCTTCTTAAGATCCTTAATCTTATTTTCTGCCATAACACGTCTGTTCCAGCATCCTGCCAGATCCAGGTATTCTTTCAAAATCTGCATCCAGGACAGCTCCAAAAGCAGCTAGACTCAGATCCCACAATTTGGACAAGAGGGACAGCCTACTCTACCTGGTGTCAGCCAACATTCCAGCTTTTTGGACCCCTCCAATCACAGTGCCCCAACGTCAGCAGGAAGTAGTCATAGATGATTACATTGCCCCTTATTCATTTATTATCAGCAAAAGGCTGGGGAGTTGGGATTCAGATGCAGGACACACAGCATGGGTGCATATTTAACATACCAAAGTGGACCTGGCCTCAGGTTCTCCCAGCTCCTCCCCATCCCCTGCCCCAGTCCCTGCCTGTTACAGGGCCTGGTTGGCACTTCTACCCTAAACTTCTCAGCTGAGGGGCTGGGCTTCCCCTCCCCCAGAAGCTCTTCCCTATTTAATGCAGTCATTTTGTCCTCTCCCTCTCTTTTCCTCTCTCTACATTTGCTCTCTCTCTCTCTCTCTCTCTCTCTCTCTCTCTCTCTCTCTCTCTCTCTCTCTCTGTGCTCTCTCTCTCTTTCCCATCCCCTCCTTTGTATCTCCCTGCCCCTGCCTTGTTCCTTGGAACCAGTGAACCTGCTCAAGAGTGGCTCCTCAATAAATCTGCCATTATATACTTGAATTTGGCTTGGCTTGAATTGGCTCATTTCACCAGCAGATAATAGCATCGATTCTTATAGAAAATAATATTACTTACAATTTTACAGTTTTTCAATGTATCTTAAGAAATGCACCCCCCCCAAAAAGAAGCAGTGTTGTCAGTGAAGTAGGAGAGAAATCAAGGTAAAAGAGTGGTTGGCATAAAATATCCAAAGAGGTAAGTGGGTTAAATGCTAAGAAGTGCTAAATGCCCTGGAAATAGATGGAATGGACTGTAAGGATACATGGGAAAGGGTTAGCTTGAGAATAGTCTTCATCTGGGTTTTCCTTCACAGTAGGAGAGGAAGGATAAACAGTCAACAGTGGATTTTTATTGCTTAATTTTTTTCTTTTGAAACTGGGACTTACTATAGAATCTAGGTTGGCTCCAAATATGTGCCTCAGCCTCTAGACTGCTGGTGTCTAGAGAGGTTTATGGATGGTTTAGCGAAGACTCCCCAAAGCTATGACACAATAAGCTTTCCATGTGATTATACTGATGTTTGAGAATGAAATATTTTAGAACAAGAAATGAGAGGAGCAGGGAAGGTCAGGGTATTAGGGATGGAGATTTATAGCTATTGCTAGGAGGAATGTGGGATGCAGGCAAGAAGTTAGTGAAAGCCACTAACACTAAAAGCATACCTGAATTCAAAGTATTCCTAGTCCCTTGCCTCTAAGTTCTGTGAGCAGTAATAATATTCTATGCAAAAATATATTCTGCTTATAATATGGGCGAATAACCCCCCCAGGAGGGATGGTATGATTTAAATTAGATATTCCTCAAAAATATCATGCAGTGATTCAGGGAAAACAGAAAAGAAATGATTTATCTTAGGACAAATGGAAAAGGAGAATAAACTAGAACAAATTTCATCGTGTCCAAAGTGAAGTTGAAGCTAGCTGTGTGGCCCAGGAGAAGTTCCTCCACCTTAGATTCCCTTTTCTCCTACGTTAAAGATAGACCCAGCATTCATCCGTTCAAATGGTAGATGAGGGAAAGAAATCAAACACACACGTGAAGAACCCCAGTGGAAACCATGTTGTGATGGAGTTGAGAATGACTTCATTGGTGCTTGGAGAGTAGGGAGGAAAGAGCAATTGATTCTAATTAAAGTAAACAAGGAAATGCTCATAAGTAGAACTAGAAAAGGAAGGATACAAGAAAATTTAATAGATGGATGGCCATAAAGGAAGAGTAAGAAGGTGTACAGCCAACCTAGGAAACGCCCAGTGTAGATTTTAATCATAAAACCGTGGGGAAATGAAGTAGTCTTTTTAGCTTTAAGATCAATGTTATGAGTAAGTTTCACTAGTCTGAAAATAATAGGGAAATATCACATTGTCATTTACTCTTCTCCTTTTCAATAGTTATGAATATTAAATTTTGGGTAAGCGCCTCCTTCAGAACACTTCCTGACTGGAGTGTGATTTATGAAAGGAGTGTCCATTCCTCAGATTTTCCGTACTCCTAACGTAGAGGATTCTAGGCATTTCTGAGGTCACTTACAACAGTTGCTTGCTGCTTTGAAAAGTATTGCTTCTTGGAGGCCAGAATTTAAATTGATTCCATCATAAGAAAGAACACACTGTAATAAATTTTTTATTAACCTTTTAAAAGTGGGCCAAGTTTTTATTCTCATAGTAAAATTCATATATTGAATCTCTGGCAACAAGCCCCTGCTAAGCACCCTTTTCCTGTCTTGGGTCATGTCTCAGAGGACCTGAGTGAGCAGAAAGCAGCTGTCCTCTTGAATTTAAAAGCAGCTCTGGGCTCCGCACAGCAGCATGGTTACACAGAGGAGCAGAGGGCTCTGCATTTGCAGAGGAGAAGGCGAGGAAAGCGTCCATTTCATTTTGATCCAATTCATGTTTCCAGGGCTAAGCAGCAGCAGACCGATCGATCACATCTTCATGCCTCCTTCCCTCTTCTGGAAAATGCTTATTTCCCGGTCTCGTATTCTGGCTTCTGAGACCTTTGAGAGGAGGAGGCTCACAGGGCATCATCACTGTGGTTGTTCTGGTCCTCTGGTAGTGGTATAGGGATCTTAGCTCTAGCTAAGGAATTGTATGAGTGCACCAGTCTTGAAGATTTAGCTCAAAGAACACCACATTCCTGGGTTTCAAGTTTACATCTGGTGAGTCACATGATTCTCCATGAAAGTGCCTTTTCTGGTCTTTTGAAAAGGATGTCTATAGCCTTAAAACTCTAAAGGAGAAATGTTCTCTCTGCGCTATACCCTTTTAGACTGCATACTTTTCAACATGATGTTGTATGGGTTGGCTTCAAACACTATTAGGATCTTACTTTAGGCGCTGTACAAAGATAACGGCAAGAGAGGAGGGTCCTAAATATGAGATAAAACTCTGTCAATTCCTCTCTTGGAGCACAGCCCATATGCCACAATTCCTGACTTTTCTAGGTCTGTGCAGGTTCCTCCCTTTGACATCGTGTTTGCATAATGCCAGTATTGGATATATAAGAAATGAGCTCTAACTTGATGTGCTAGGATCAGAGGATACCCAGAGGGACCCACCCACTCAGACGAGAAGGGAGGGGGCAAGGATAAGGGTTGTGGGAGGGAGTGAGAGGGAGGGGGCTGTGTTTAAATAAACCTTATTTTATTCATCTTGCCCTCAAAAAGGATAGAACACCAGCAATTTGAGATGATCTAAAGTGCTTCCATTAAGGATGGAAATGAAGGTTCTCAAGGAAAGGAAAGAAAAAGAATATTGCACAATTGTAAAGCTCTATGGTGAGAATGTATCTCCTATGAAATTATGGAGAAAAATAAATTTGTGTTACTTGTTTGTACTTCTGCATATAAAACTGCAAATGATACACGGCTCTCATATATCGAAAGTTCCAAGGTAATTAATTATGAAAAGAATTGAGCTCTAAATGGATTGATCACACAGCCATTTTCTTCTGGAAACCTGCCTTGATAGCCCGGTTTTGGTTCTAGCCTCTAGTTTCCTGTCTGGAGTTTCTGCCCTACAGACCTCAAATGGTAGATTGTAACCTGAAAGACAAATTAACCCTTTCCTCCACAAGTTGCCTTTGGTCATAGTGCATTGTTCTAATAGAAACCTAACACATAGTCCAGCATTGAGGGACGTCAGAGCAGAAATTCAAGCAGATCAGTGGCCTGAAGGCAGGAACTAATGCAGAGACCATGGAGAAATGCTGTTACCAGTTAGCTCCACATAGCCTTCTCAGCCTGCTTTCCTATACAACCCAAGACTACTTGCCTAATGGTGAGAGTACCCACCACAGCGTGAGCCCTCCTACGTCAATCAAGAAAATATGTCCACAGACTCGACACAGGTCCATCTGATGGAGGTAAATCCTCAATGGAAGTACCTTGTTCTCAGACGACAAGTTTATGTCATGTGGTCAAAAAATCCTAGCTAGCTCCCAAAGAATGAGTAAACCTCCATTTACCAGTTCACTTTAACACAGATAACTTAGTTTCTTCAAAGAGATATAATTAAAATCACAGGTAAGAGGAGAAACATTGGAGAAACCGATTTAGTTGGTTCATGAAATATTCTATCTAAAAACACAAGCTTCACTCCAGGAAACTATCCATTGGTCTCGGCTTCTTTTCAAATGCATAGCATCTTCACAGACTGTACGTCCTTAAACTGCTCCCCTTCACCATGCACACAGTGATCAGAACACATTTGTTTTGTAAGGTCTTCATAGCTCACTGTTTTCTCATTCAAATGGGTTAGTTCATTCACTGGTTTCTAGCCTCGGATCAGAGAGATTCTCAGATATACTTTATTCAGAAATACTTTGCCAAACACCTCTGCCTGATGGTATGGTATACTCGCTTATCTTCAGTTTTAGTTCCTGGTAGTTATCAGCAGTCCAAAAATGTCAAAAATTCCAGGAACAAACAAAAATCATAGTTTTAAACTGTACCACTTTGAAAATATGGAAATCTCATGCTGCAGTGATGTCCAACTACCTACAAAGTACGTAGTTACTTAGTAAGTTTCCCAGCTATCACACTGATTGCTGCAATGTCCCAATGCTGTGTTTAAATAAACCTTATTTTATTCATCTTGCCCTCAAAAAGGACAGAAGCAGTAACACCAGCAATTTGAGATGATCTAAAGTGCTTTCATTAAGGATGGAAATGAAGGTTCTTAAGAAAAGGAAAGAAAAAGGATATTGCACAATTGTAAAGCTCTATGGTGAGAACGAATCTTCTATGAAATTATGGAGAAAAATAAATTTTTGTTACTTGTTTGTACTGCTGCATATAAAACTGAAAATGATACATTGCTCTCATATATCTAAAGCTTCAAGGTAAGATGTAAAAAGACATTAAATTACAAAGTCTTCAGGAATCCACTGTGGGGGGGAGGTTGTTACAATATATCTTCTGTAGATAAAGAAAAGCTAATTATTTCAGTACCTCTCATGTAAAGTAACGTTGAAAAGCCTAATCTGGATTACACAGCAGTAAACTGGTTTGCCTGACAACAGCTGTAGTCCATTGCCAAGCAGAAGCAATCAGAAGAGGGGTCATCTCACAAGCGTGTTGGAAACCAACTACTTCAATGGAAGGCTCTCAAATTCATTAGGCAGCATTCTGGCGCTTTGTTTGAGTGTAAGGATTAATTAACCTTCAAGCTATACATGGCACCATTTACCACCGTGATTGCTCTCAATTGGGCTATGTTTTGATTATCCACTATCATATTCAACAAAGACCTAGGATGAAATTTCTCTCTCCAGGTAATATTATCTGTGAGCCACTCACATGTTTCCCACGTGGAAACAGCTATCATCCTTCTTAGACCAAAGCTTACTCAACAAAAATTATTTTATCAAAGCATTGCGTCTGAATAAAGTCATCATGTGACCTTCAACAATATCTGATGTAATCAAAGTGACAGGCAAGGTCTTACCACAAGGACACTTGGAGGTGAGATGCCTGACTCTCCCACCCAGAAGTTGGATTCTCATCTCTAAGCACACATTAAAAGAATATCTATACACAAGAAGTTCAGTCCTCCACAGGGTAGGCTGATTCTTTGGGAAGTGACCCTGTATTTAACAACCCTTCCATCTATTTGCTTACTTATAGTCCTTAGTCTTCCAACCACCCGCCTTCCTACATTAGAAGCAGTCAGTGATAACTGTTGGCTTTATAAAGCATGTTCCACTTCTGTGTCTAATCCTCGTTTTACTACTTGGCATGATCTTTTGCCCTTTAGGCATTCTGGCATCCATTTTTAAATGCTATTTAAATTTTAAATGTCTGTATTTTGAAGCATGTGACCTAGACTTGAGGCCATTAACCTAGCAAGGTCCAAGTGGAAATATTTGTGCTATATACTTTTTATTTTATGCAAAAATATTCATAAAATCCACAACCGAATGAACTTTGGGGGGACTCTCTCAACCCAAATGAGGCTCATTAATAATTATAAGTAAAACCAGAACATATTATACTCTAAGCCAGGTTCTATCATGAGCATATCACATCCTCCAGAAGTGTTAAAACATACTAAAATGACCATCTTTTAGTTGATGTTTAAAGCACAGAATTCCATCATAATCCACCCACGCTTATTGATTCATTTCCAAGTTGGCCATTCTAAAGTCATCAAACTTGTCATAAAAATTTGCCCAATGTTCAAGTGGCACTTCACTATTTGTCAAAATTCTTCTATAGTTTAATCCTACTGTGTGCATCTTCATCTGTCATCACCCACCACCCCCAAAGACAAATTATCTGACTCAACTTAGAGTAATATTTCCTGTTTCTTTTATTATTTTGACACTATCTCTCGAATGTGGAAGAGCATGGGCACTCACAGTGGGCACTAAATAGTTAATGCATTAGACAAATGAATACTTGATTCCCATTCTTCCATTCATAATGTCGACTGCCGTTTGTTTGTTTGAGACAGATTTTCTCTTTGTAGCCCTGGCTGGCCTGGAACTCACAGAGATCTACCTGCCTCTGCCTCCTAAGTGCTGGGATTAAAGGCGTGCACCACCACGTTCACTCTCTACATCATATTTAAGACTCGTAGTACTCCATTATACCACTGGGTCATCATATTGCTGTCCGTGCACTGAACTGGCTCAGTAACTCCAAAACAAACAAATTCTGAGGGGCTTCCTAAGTTTCCCATGACTCTTCTTAAGTAATCTGAATAACTGTTAACATTTCATATGTTATTTAAACGAAAAGATGGGCCCCTGTTACTCATCAGGCCCGTGTCCAGGCATTGGTCAATGTGAATACACTTAATCCTCAGGAGTATCAGATTGAGGCTCAGAGAGGCTCGTTATGCTGGGTGGCGTAGCTCACATTGCAGGAGTTCAGATTTGAATGGGGAATCTGGCTTTCGTTTGCTTTCTTATCTACTGTCACGCTTGCTTTCACAAGCTGTGACATCACAGTGTTTAAGGAGAAAGGAAGATTTCTCATCACACTCCAGCATAACTGAGGCTCCTGTTACATCCAAGATGATTTGATTTTCTACAGGTTTTGTGGCTGCTTCTCCTCTGTGCCACATTTATTTTTAAAGTTATGAACCATTGAAAACATTAAAAATACTGAACCTTGAATGCAGAATGGATTCACCTTAAGTGAATTTGAATTCCTTCCAATCACAAGTGTTGGGAATATTTACCAGAAATGTTAAGGACCATGAGAGCCAAGTAACATTATTTCCAGAACAACAGCAAATCAAAAAGTGCTACAGTAGACATTAGGAAGCCAGGGGAAAAGAAAAACACATTTTTTTTCAGAAAAACATTATAGTTTTCCAGAGCTAAGCCCTGATGCAACCAATGTATGGGCAGGGAGGCACTCCTTATCAGAGAGTTTTTAACCATATACATGGCAACCTCTACCCTCACAGACGAGGAAACTCTGAGAACTTAATGTCTTCTTACTGTTTTCTTCTGCAGATAGTGAGATGGCAGGAATCCAGTATTTCCTTGATGTAGACAGTCTGATTTACCTGTTTATGGCTTCTACATCCTTAGATTCAACCACACATATATCAAAACTATTTGAAAAATTTGCATCTGTATTGACTATGTCTAGAATGTTTCTTACCATTGTCCCTCCAACCATACACTATAACTGTTTAAGGAGAATTTCACATTAGCTTTGGTGTAATAAATGAACTAGAGATTATTTAAAGCATATGAGAGGATACATGAAGGTTAAATGCAAAGTTCTCAAGACATTTGAGTGTCTGTGGAGTTGGGTATCCACTGGTGTTCCTTCAAACTATACACAAGGAATTGCAATAATCTTACTTCACTATTCTAAAGGATCTGGTTCAAGAATTTATTTTCAAAGAAAGAAAAAACTAAGAGGTTCACCTGAGCAATATAACAGCCTCCTCAAGAATGGGACTGGGGAGATGGCTTAGAGCAATGGTTCTCAACCTGTGGGTCACAACCCCTTCGGGCATTGAATGACACTTTTAAAGGGTCTTCTAATAGAAAACACAAATATTTACATTGTGGTTTATAGTGGTAACAAAATTACAGTTATGCAGTAGCAATGGAAATCATTTATGATTGGGGGTCACCACAAGATGAGGAACTGTATTAAAGAATCATAGCATTAGGAAGGCTGAGGACCCCAGGCTTAGAGGTAGACCGCTTTCCCAACATACATGAGGCCCTGGCTTCAGTTCCCCAGCATTAAGAAAATGAAACAAAATTAAAAGAACATGGTGTGGAAGGAGAAGCAGATTGAAAGAAAAATAGTTACAGAGCCCTGAGTAGCATTGTTTTCAAAGTTATATTCAAGCTTAATTGAGTATTCCTTTGCTGCATCAAATAGCAGCAACAACAAAAATATATGAGCAATGCATCTAGGCAGAGCCCTGAGGAACCAGTTTCTCTTTTGCAGTGGATCTCATAGAAGGCACTATCTTTAAGCTAGATCTAAGATCTGTGGGAATGTATTATTTTAATTCAAACTTTGGTGCTGGGAAGTTTACTCCTGAAAGAAGCTCATAGCAACTAATATTAGTTATGAAGTAGACACTGTTTACTCTTTGAATGAATAAAAGTCAGACCTAATTTGAAAGAAGCAGCAGGGTACAAGTATTCAGCTCATGTTGTCATTGGAACCATCCCCTGACATTCTGGAAGAAATCTATTGAGAATACAAATACGAATTTAGATTTAACATTTGGTGATTTGAAATGTTCCTCTGCATATTAGATGAGGAGTTCAAAAACAGGGCAGTTAACAAGTAGAAGATGTGGTTCTGAATGAATAATACAGTACATGTGGATATGAGAATATATTTACATACTGACAATCCCTCCCCACTCTCACCTCCACTGATGAGGTAAGATTATTAGATTACTGTTGACGAGTTACCTTTGGCATGTTATTCCGCTGTTATTCTTCCACTGTTGTGATAGAACACAGTGACTAAGGCAACTTCTAAGAGAGAGAGTTTATTGGGGCTGAATGGTTTCACAGAGGTAGGAGTCCATCACTACAGAGAAGCATAGAAGCAAGCATCAGACTTGCCTGCTGGAGCAGGAGGCAGGGGCTAACATCTTGAACCATAAGCACAAAGCAGATCAAGGGAACTAAAAGTGGTTCAAGGCTTTTAAACACAAAGGCCATCCCCAGTGACAGACTTAATCCAGCAAGGCTGCATTCGCTAAACCTTCCCCCAGAATACTGCCTGCTAGGGATTATGTTCAAATGCTTGAGATTATGGGGGACATTTCTCATTCAAAGCACCACATTGTGCATTTCTGAAAGACAAAAATGAATATTTGCATCATGGAGTAAATGCCCACAGGAACTTTCTAGAAAAAAGTAAACAAAACAAACAAACTAGGAATGTTCCAAGTCTCCTGAGTGCGGAAAGTGAGGTCTCCTTTCAGCACTTGGGTTTGCTGGCCTGGCTGAGCCTATCGTTAGAAGAGTCGGAATTTAAAGAATATGGTTCAATTCTGGTCCAAGAGGAATTTTTCATGCAGCTGTAAGACAAGGTTCTTGAACATGCTCTGCAGAAGAAGCAAGAGGAGTGGGCGGGAACAAGAGAAAGACCCAATCAGGCCCTTCCCCCATCACATAACCCCATTGCTCCTTCTTTGGATGCCTATCCCAGTGTATGCTGAGGCATCTACTGGGTTTGTCTATCAAATTGGAATGTGGCAGAAGTAAAAATGTCTAAGTCTAAACCTCCTTGTCATAGGGCTGGAATAATTATGCTGTTGCTTCTTCTTCCAGAGATTTTTCCATTAAACCCCAGTGTGTGGGTTCCACCTATTACTACAGCCTTTCCTATGTGAACTGCATAAGGACCACATGCATCCAATGAATTGCCTTCTTCTCACATCCCATTAAGCTATCACAGTGTCACCAGCTGCACACTTTCCAGCAAGGACTCAGAAAATGCAATTTGTTAGCTGTAAGCAATAAAACAGATAATACCTTCCTGGCTTTGCTTTCTCCAAATCTCCCTTTTCCAGAACAAAAGACCTTCTTTCTAGATTAGAGTTATCTGGAAAAATTCTTAATTAATCCCAAAGTCACAATTAAGTAGAAATATATTCTGAAACATGCATTGCTTGGTATTTGCAGCTAAGCTTTAAAAATGTCCTCTAAATCATCACATTTAGCTGAAAGAGAAGTATACACTCTTCTGGCTTTTGTGAGCTAACACCAGCCTCTGGGACCATCTGTCCTGCTTTTGTTCTTGGCTCAGATGCTCTGTGTATAACAGAAGATTGTTCCCTATATCTAACTTAAATTTTAAGGAACTTTGCATTGCCCCTAGCATTTAACAATCAGGGCACACTGTATTTCTATGTGATTTTATCTATGAACTTCGGATACTCACAGCCATGCACTTGGCAACAGAAACAAATGGTTCCCCTATTTCATTTTTTTGTTGTTTCTCCAGAAATGAATATATTCCAGCCCACCATTTAAGTCGGTCTAATCCATTCACTTAGGTTACTATGGTCTAGGTGCCTGAACCATGGAAGAAATGTTGAATGTTCTTCCTCTATTTGTCATGGAGAAGGAGAAGACAAAAGACACATAATGATAGACCTCAGTAGTTTCTTCACTCTCTCCACACAGGCATCCACATGTTAGAACACAGGTCTACAAAGAACTCTAGACAGCCTAGTTCAACTGTTGTTTGGCCAACGATGTGTTTACCACACGGACAGGTCCTATGGCTAGAACTTCTCCTACCTTTCAGATGTTTCACACCCGCCATTCTCTATTTTATTTTCTCTTGACTGTGTCCACTGTCTATCCCAGATTTATGCCGTCACATCCTTCCGTCTTCAGATTCATCCCATGTTTAATCTGTGGTCTGCGTGAAAATATTTCTCATGGCGTTGTCTCACTATAAATTCTCTACAATCTCAAGAGAACTTGCTCCGACTTACAACTCTGTTTCATAGACAAGAAAAAGAGGCTCTCAATCAGAATAGGATAGAAGACTAATTTTCGAGTCAGGAAACTCTATGAACCATCACATCCCTGGCACTGAGAGAAGAACCTGTACATCACAGATGTATAACCTACGTGCAGATTACAGAGGAGCTCTAGGGGCCCGGCAGCAGCAGCAGGTTGCAGATTATTAAGGACAGAAAAATGAGGAAGTCATAGGACCGGGTGGGTTGGTTTTCCTTATCAGAGATGATTGGCATCAGAAGTGTTTCAGATTTTGTAACATTGTATGGACATCTTAACACACCCTAGAAGTGAGAATCCAGCTGAGCACTGAATTTGTTGTGTGTACGCTTTATCCACATAGCCTGGAATAATGTATGATAACTTAGCTCACGTTCGTTTTTACCACAGCTCATCCTACAAAGTAAAGTGCGGAATTCTGCACCTAGGACAAAATGTCAATTCTCAAAAAGGTTTGAATTTTGAAATACTTCAGATTTCAGATATTTGGATAAGGCATGCATAACCAGTCTATCTCTGACTGAGCTAAGCCCTGTGACCTTGGACATTTTTTTTTATTATTGTTCTATTTAAAAGAGTAATTTTGCTTCTCTGATGACGACTGAGCAAGGTACTGATCCTATTTATCTTGCTGGGTCCGGTATCCCCCACTCTAGATGTTCTCTTCTAGTTGAATCCCTTTACTTGTGAATCTCATGGTGCCATTATTTTTAGTGGCTAAGTAATAATACTTCATAGTGTAAATGTATCACATATTCTTTATCCATTCTTCTGTTGAGGGACATCCAGGTTATTCTCAGTTTCTGGTTGTTATGAATAAAGCCTCAGTGAATGTGTCCTTGTGGTAGGATTTCAGAACGTCCTTTGGGTATATGCTTAAGAGTGGTGTAGTTGGCGTTGGAGATTTAGCTCAGTGGTAGAGCGCTTGGCTAGCAAGCACAAGGCCCTGGGTTCGGTCCCCAGCTCCGAAAAAAAAAGAGTGTTGTAGTTGGGTAGGTCAATTTCTAACTTTTTACAGAACCACCATGCAGATTACCATAGTGACAGTACAAGTTTGCATTCTCACCAGCAATGGATGAGTGTTCCCTTTATTCCCCATTCTTTTCAGTATGAGCTGTCATTGTGTTATTGATCTCAGCTATTCTAGCTGGTGTGAGATGAAATCTTAAAGTAGTTTTGATTTGCATTCCCTGGTGGCAAGAAAGATACTGAAGATTTAAGTGTTTCTCAGCCATCTGAGTTTCCTCAGCTGAGAATTCTGTTTAGATCTGGAACCCATTTCAAATTGAGTTATTTGTTTTCTGGATTTGCAAGAAATGGGAACACATATAGAGGCTCATAACCAGATATTATATATACCTTAGAACATGTGGCTCTAAATGGGATGTCTCCATCAAATCCTTCCTCTCAGAGCTCAAAGAATCCCAAAACAGGGGAGACAGAAAGGACATAAGAGCCAGAGGGAATTGAGGACACCAGGAAAACCAGGTTCTCTAAATCAACATGATCAAAGCTCATATGAATACACAGCAACTGAGGTAGAATGTAGGCCCACACAGGTCTGAACCAGGTCCTCTGTGTATATGTTATGTCTTCCAGTTTAGTATTTTCATAGGATTTCTGAGCATGTAAATGAGTGGGTCTGTGATTCTTGAGCCTTCTCTTGGGCTTCTTTCTTGTTTGTCTTGCTCAACTTCAATGTGATAAATTCTGCTTTATATTACTATATTTTATTTCATCATATTTATATTAATATCCCTCAGAAGCCTGTTTATTTTTTAATGAGAGACAGAAACTGGAGTGGATCTGAATGGAAGTGAGGTGGGAAGGAACTGGGAGGAGCAGAGGGAGGGAAATCATGATCAGGATCCATTATATGAGAAATAAATCTATTTTCAATAAAAGGCAAAACAAACAGGAAAAGAAGAGTAATTGGCATTAAATTATTTTCAAAGTATTTTCCATTTTAAGTATTCTCAAGGAAACTCACAGAATCAACAAACCTGCTCAGTTTAGCTCACGTGACTGAACTGACAGTGGGAGCAGGGGTTCTCTCTGACTCTTTTGCCTGCTTTTGGGACCCTTTCCTCCCACTGGGTTGCTTTGCCCAGCCTCAATGAGAGAGGAGGTGCCACTCTGACTGCAATTTGATATGCCATGGCTGGTTGATATTCATGGGAGGTCTGCCCCTTCTGAAGAGAAACAGAGGAAGAGTGGATGGGATGGAAGGTGGAGGGAGGGGAAACTGTGCTTAGGATGTAGAATAAATAAGTTAATTAATTAATTAATTAAAATAATTGTATGATGATGCAACTTATAATTGATGACTAATGGTTGAAAGGCCACTGCTGATATTTTCAGTCCAGACAGCCATTCCTGCTCTTTATTTTATATAAGCAAAAAAAGATGAACATTTATTTCCTTTGGAAAATTTCCAGGAAAACATTGGGAGCATTGTCATTTATACATAAAGATGTAGTAATAACCTTCTTTCCAAGATTTAACTTACAGTCCATGTCTATGTTTATATTGCTGTTAATCAATTTAGGACTTAAATATCTAATTATAATATTCTATAACCCCGCATACTTGCATAATATAATCATGTTTAAAATGAAAGTATTCAAAGAGATGGGCAATAAGGCATAAAAACACTTTCCCTGATGTTGCATCATCAGTGGATTTTTAAGCCTATCTGTTCTGCTACCTCCTCAGTACACATTTGAAGCAGACTCTGATTAGTTTTCTACTCAGAAATACCTGCTTATTAAGTTATATCTCATTTGTCAAGACTCTTTATTTGTCCTAGCAATTGTTAATGGAAAAGTAAATGAAACATTATTACATAAATGCTTAGAGATATGACAGTAATCATTCTAAATTAAATAACACAAAGGTTAAGTAAACACTGCAATTTTATGGGAATTTGAATATGACCTTTAAAATAGTAAATCTTTCCCCATGTTTTTATGGTTTATTCCTGAAATATTTATCATTTTTGAAGCGCACCAAATGTTTTGTAGTTTTTGTTTTTAAAGTTTAAGTTGGATGGCAGGTATTTTCTCATTCAGCTCTTAATCTAACTACTATACTCATTTTAACACATTGTAATTTTCTCATTCAGTAATGTGTATGACTGCATCTTCCCAACAGAAAACTGTAAAATAGGAATTACTGGTGTTTCATGCCTGTAGATGGGTATCTGGATCTAAGGGTTATCTACAAGAACATCTGCACATTGTCTGTCTGTCTGTCTGTCTCCACGTGTCTCTGTATCTGTCTGTCTTTCATACTCACAGAGATGAACAAGCACGTGTGCGCACACACACACACACACACACACACACACACACTTCATGATCAAACATCTAAAGCAAAGACCTCAGTCTTAGAACAACAATAATTCAAAGACAAAAGGAGAAAAAACTGCCTTTACTAATGAGGGCATGTGGGCTGGGGAGATGACTCAGTGGGTGAAACACTTGCCACACAAGTATTGAGGACTCGAGTGTGAGTCCCTAGCACCTACATAGAAAGGCTCAGTAGGTGGCCTCCCTGGAGTGCTACTCCTAAAGCTGAAGACAGAAACTCCCTAGAGCAGGCAAACCAACTAGACTAGAGGAACCAGCAAGCTTCCATTTTAGTGAGAGAACCACCTCAATATATAGGATGTCAAGCCGTTAAGGAGAATTCTAGACATCAGCTTATGGTCTCTGCATGTATACATGTTCTCATACACACATGACTCACATGCACAACATACACACACACACACACACACACAGAGAGACACAGACACACAGACACATACACACAAACATTGGAAAATAATGAGTGAATGTAACTTCTATGAAATAAATGTTTGAATAACCTTGTTAGATGCTTGAAAACATACATTCTATGGAAGAAAGAAGAAATGGTTCACTTATCTATTATGACAAAGTGGTTTCAGTCTGTGTCTAAATTAATGAAGTAAGTAGGACCCGTTGGGCTTTATTTCTCTTGCATCTTTGGAGTATAATAGAAATATGCACAAGTATCTCCATAAAAATATACTTATTCAGATATAGCCATCCACATAGAGGAAGTTGTATCAAATGTCACTAAGGTTCATCTTAAGGAGTGACCTCGTGATTGTCTTGGGTGTTTAAGAAGATCCACAGAAAATCAACAAATATCAGAAGTGAAAACAAGAGGGGCACAAGGAAATGAAATAATCCCAGTAATTCCACTTTTCTTGCAAAATGCAGTGTCTGCACTGGGCCACAAATGTGAAGGGTATACAGCTTCTCATCTCAGGACTCTGAGCATCACTCCTGGTAAAGCATGGATGACTCACCTGATAAGGGAACACAGTGGGTTGGGGATTTAGCTCAGTGGTAGAGCGCTTGCATAGCAAGCGCAAGGCCCTGGGGTCAGTCCCCAGCTCCGAAAAAAAAAGAAAAGAAAAAAGATAACCTCCTGAGAGTCTATACCTTGAAGAAGTTGTTCAGGGAGTAAAATCCCTGTGCTATCTATTCTTCTTAACCAGTTCCCACCATCTCTCACCTTACGTGGGGTGTCCCCAGTGCCCCCAGTAATGAATCCTTCATGCATTTCTTTCCCTCTTTGCATTCCCTCTTCCACAGGGAAAGAGACCTTTGGTGCTACAAATAGAATTAGGAGCAAAACTCCACAGACCCACTCTCCTGGTGCTGACATCCCTGGAGAAAGCAAGCATTAATCAAGTAATTGTGAACATAAACAGAATTATCTCAGTGATAACGATCTCAAAGAGGATATTTCTGAGCACTGTGGATACACAGGGAAAGGGAATACAATTCTATGATGGATAGTCAGGGAAGCCCTCCATATAGAAATGACGAGTGAATTGAGGGTCGTGATGGAAGGGGGTCCCAATGAGGAATAAATAGTGAGTTTTGGATGCTGGAAAATGGTAAACATGATCATAGTGACAAAGAAGGATCATGACACAAATTGGAGAACTGTAGACAGTGTGTTAGACTTTGATGAGTTTAGGAGAATAGGATAAAGGCAAGATCACTATGAAGGAATTCAATATGCTTGTGCTGATAAGGAATGGAGTAAGTCTGCCTTTCAAGAAGATTTAGATTTAGATTGACCCCAGTGGGAGAAGAGGAGAAATACAACCAAAGCATGTGCCAAGCCAAGGTAATATGTATGGTTTTTCTCTACCTCCACAATTTCAAGGGGAACCTTTGCTGTCAGTGGCAAAGAAGGACAAGTGCTCATTCCAGGAATGCCAGATATTAGGAGACCTAACCAGGCTTCAGTTAGCCTCAAAGCATGGCTAATACGGGAATTTTTCCCTACTGAGGACCTAAGGTATATTCAGGGACATGAGAATGTTGTTATCTCTTGAATCTCTTGAATTCTATCAGACAAGCACTTACAAGGCCATGTGAAAACAATTCTCTAGAACCTGTCTTAGTTATGCTTTCATTGCTGGAAAGAGACACTATGACTAGGGCAACTTTAAGGCAAACATTTAATTGGGGCTGATTTACAGTTTCAGAGGTTTAGTCCATTATCATGTTAAGAAGCGCAGCAGCACACAGGCACATGTGGTGCTGGAGGAGACAAGAATTCTACATCTTAATCTGATGTCAGTCAGGACGGGACTCTCTTCCACAACGAGAATACAGTGAGCATAGGAGGAGACCTCAAAACCCACCTCCACAGTGACTCACTTCCTTCAGTAAGACCTCACACACTCCAACAAGGCCACACCTCCTAATAGTGCCAGTGTCCATGTGCCAAACATCCAAACACATGAATATATGGTGGTCAAATCTATTAAAACCACCACAGAACCCATACTATTCCAGTTCTTCACTGATTAATTATAAAGGTTTTTTAATCAATCATTTTATTCATTTACATTTCAAATGATATTCCCCCTTTCTAGTTTCCCCTCCACAAACCCCCCATCCTATCCCCCTTCCCCTTTGCCTCTATGAGGGTGATCCTCCACCCACTCACCCACTCACCCACTCCCACCTCACCACTTTAGCATCTCCCTACACTGGGTCAACAAGCTTTCACGGGACCAAGGGCCTCCCTTCCCACTAATACCAGCTGGAGCCATGGATCCTTCCATGGATACTTACTCAAGGATAGTGTCAGGATTAGAACTCAGCCCAATAACCCTTTCACCTTCATTACACTACCTCATGAATATGGAATCTTGAGAAAATATTCTGGGAGGATGCAAACAATCTGTCTATGGCCATGGCTAGAAAGCGCTGAAAGTCATGATCTGCATTGTGGGCTTAAAAGCCCAAGCTGGATTTGCTTCTCATACCATCCCTCTGATAAGGAGCAGCACAGCATTTCCAGTTTCTAAAGCTAGACCACCACTGTCATGCTAAGAAGTGGAACATGACTTATCAACTCTGCAGCGCCCCCAGCAGACAGACGTAGGCACTTAGCGCACTGTGCTTGTCACTCAGTTTATTGCATTTTAGTTACCGTATTTGCGTCGTTTACAACCTCAGCATATGGACCTGATTAAAAATCATCCCGATTATAGTACAATATTCTGTTTGTGTCTTACATCAGGTAACAAATTTTAGTAAAACCCAATAACTAAAACATGAGTAAAGGTGACATCAGAAAAGAGCTTAACTTCTGTGTCTATAGTAATATTAAAAATACTTAAAAAGAATATAAGACTCAAAAATATATTATCAAAACATGGAGAAATTTTAGATTTATAAAAGCATAATATATATTATATTCTACACATGTGCAAATTGCTTATACTAGAAAGAAAGAAATTTCAAGTTCTCTTTTATAAATCTTTGCACAAAATATATAGAGATTTCAGAATATCCTTCCCCATCTTTGTAAGATTAAATGTTGATAAATATTAGGAGTTATAGTTTGCCCTAAGACTTTAAAAATGCTGATTTTATGTGTGCTAAACAGGACTCTGAGAAAGCTGTTTTAGAATAAATATTTACTTTGTCCCACATTATGAAAGACAAATAAGTTTCTTGGTAGCTGATGTATTTAGTTGAGAAGATTTCAACCTCTGTCCTCTTTGGTTGCTATTGCCAGTGTTGAATTTGCCACATGAATGATATTGAGCCCTAGTGACAGTATGAACACCCCACATAGGTTTATAACAATAAGAACATACACCCCACAAACATGCACACACACACACACACATGCAGATACACACACACACACAGACACACACAGACACACACACACAGACACACACAGACACACACACGGACACACACACATACACACACACAGACACACACACATACACACACACATACACACACACACACACACACACACACACACACACACATACACACTTACCCAAGGATTACGACCTGAGAAAAATGTTGGTTTCTTTTCCATTTCATACGTTTTAAAACAGAGATTTTTTTTTGCCATAAAGTTAATGCATAGTTAAAACAAGCATGCCTTCCTGCCCCTATAACAGTGAATGGAGGCCTCAACAAATAATTTAGTAGACAGGAGGGGAGATATGGTCTCCCCAGATCCCTTTGTGTACCCAACAAATCTTTTACTGACAAGTTAACATGAGCTACGTAAGGGGAACAGCGTGTCCCACCTCTTGCGGAGGTTGAGGACACACGTTTGTGATGTGTCAGCACTGAAAAACAGATTGGCTTCAAGGGAAATTAACTCGTGCTTTGTTATGTAATTATTATTTCTCAGACTGTAAAGAGCTTGGTGGAAGTTAACTTGAGAGATCCCAGAAGGCAACTTTGCTGGGAACCAGTGGGATAATGGAATACATTTTCAGCACACCTTTTAAAGAAGAAAAAAAAATTCAGGTACATATTATTAACCTGGGGAAAGTTTAAGAAAGAAAAAGTCTTACGACTGCAATACACCCACTATTGTGGTTTCTCTCTGAAACGTTCTCCATGTGTTCATGCTTTGAACACTTGCTCTCCAGTTCATGGCACAATTTTTTTTTTTTTATTAACTTGAGTATTTCTTATGTACATTTCGAGTGTTATTCCCTTTCCCGGTTTCTGGGCAAACATCCCTTCCCTCCCCCCCTTCCTTATGGGTGTTCCCCTCCCCACCCTCCCCCCATTGCCGCCCTCCCCAATTTTAAAAGCAGTGGAGGGTCAGGGATGTGGAAGGGCCGGCTGACAGAGTACCTCACCAGGAGTTGGGTCTTGGAAATTTGTACTGGATCCTGGTTCCAGCCTGTTTACTGGCTTCCTAGTCAGCTGCAGTCTCTGCCACATGCGCCTCCTGTCATGAACTCCATCATGCCTTCCCTCCCTTAATAGATGGCAAGCCTATAAAACTGTGAGACAGAATAAACACATGCCACCTTCAGTGATTTCTGTCACCATTTTGGTCACCGCAACACAAAAGGCAAGTGATACATGCAATTAAATCCCATGCCAGACAACTGCCAATAAAGCAGCCATTAGTCCCATCCACTCAGGAGAGTGCACTGGGTAGACAGAAGGGCCTGGCTGAAAGTCACAGGAGACAAAGGTCAGCAGAACCTGAGTCATCCTGCCCCAGATAAAGGGAAGAGGGGAAAGCTTCTAACAATCCTTTTGTTTCTCCTCTTCTTTTTTGTCCTTCAG
This sequence comes from Rattus rattus, assembly GCF_011064425.1. Classification (NCBI taxonomy): domain Eukaryota; kingdom Metazoa; phylum Chordata; class Mammalia; order Rodentia; family Muridae; genus Rattus; species Rattus rattus. The sequence continues at coordinate 176,505,750 of NC_046156.1, read as the reverse complement.
GGTAAGGAAATCACTTCCCAATTAAAGATGCAGCTTCCACACAGGAAAGGATGAAAAAAAGCACACCTGTGGGGAAGCCTCATTAAACATCCTCAGAAAGGATTTAGAACTCTCCAGCCCCTCCCCTCATAAGCGCCCATCCTTCACACAGGAGGGAGTGCATGGAGCTCTACTGCTAACAAGCTGCAACTCTCCCCTCTGGGCCCTGGGGTTTTTCCACCCTTAAAGACTCATTTCTCATTGATTTCATATGTCAGTCAGCAAATAGTGATAACTAGTCTCTCTCTCTCTCTCTCTCTCTCTCTCTCTCTCTCTCTCTCTCTCTCTCTCTCTCTGGCTTTAAAGAGAAGCAATTCAAAAAATTTACAGCTTAGTTTTGGAAATGATATCTTCATGGGTCCAGAAGGTAAAGCCAGGGGGCACAGTAGACCAGGCAGAGACGGCTCATTTGGTTAACTTTTCACTACTCGAGAATATGTATAATTGGGCTGGAGAGATGGCTCAGCCATTAAAGGCTCTGCTCACAACCAAAAACATAAGAATATGCATAATTATCATCTAACCATTAGTGTTTTCAAGTGGATGAGAGAGAGAGAGAGAGACAGAGACAGAGACAGAGACAGAGACAGAGAATCCAGTGAGCTTTGCAATATTCAAGTATCATACCTAACACAGAGAAAACTCTCCTGTAGATTCCAATGGAAAGCCTTTGCCTTGTTTGGTGATTTTAAACCCTGACTTAAGAAAAGATTATTACCTGGAAGTTTATAAACCCCTACCAGCCTCTTTCCTCCAACATAAGTTTGATTAATTCAGTCAAGAATAAAGCGATTTAAATGTGCAGAATGTTTTAAGGGCCATTAAACTGTCAATCATCAGCAGGACAGATAAGGAGAATGTGGCCCAGAGATTACAGCCACCCTCTGTCTCAGGAGGACAAGAATGCAGATGGAAATCTGACCTCTTTCCCCCGCATGTTAGAAAGCAGTGGTGTGTGTTCTACTCTTTACCAAAGAACTAGACTTGCATCTTTAACGTATATAGACTATTGAGCATTTTACTGGAAAAAGTGTCCAGTTTTAACGCTAGAGTCTCTTCTTCTAAACTGAGTGACAGTCAATTAATGTCAGGTTGCAAACTATAAAGGCAAAGGAATTACCTCACCTGTGGCAGTACATACACTGTCACTTCAGGAAATACTCACTGGTCAATGAGTAACTTTACAAGGTTTTCTAAGTTCTATTATACTATATATGGGGAAGAAATTTCTATGGAGCTCAAAAGGAAAATCAGTAACATACAGAGAACTTCAGTGAATAGATCCAAGCTGGAGGAGACAAGTGAGCACACCCCTTAGTGGACGAACGAAGGAGCACGTGGGTCACTGTGGACAGACAACCCATAAACAGCAAAAGCAGAAATAACAAAACTTGCTGTTCACAAGAACAGATTTTATTACGCTTTCGGCTTCCCTTTCCTAGCAACAACACAAAAAAGGAAAGGCAATTCGTTTCCTGTTAATATCATTACTGTTGGTAACTTGAAGTTTTTCTTTTCTTGGGAGCTGAACCCTTGCCAACAGCGACAGCCTCAGCATACGTTTTCTGTCTGTTTTCTTGTCTAAATGTGATACTGAACTGCTGTGTTGCCCTGACGGTCTGCACTTCGTGCACTCCTGTTCTCTCACCATACGCAGACTCTCCTCACACCTTTTGTTGTTGTTGTTGTTGTTGTTGTTGTTGTTGTTAAGGAAATATTCAATAGTCTATTTCCATTGAAGATTCAGCTCCAGTTCATTGGTAAAGAGACTCTAGCAATGTACATGTGTTTCAAAGAACTTTGTGGGAAACACTAGGCTTCCTTTCATAGTATGACAGCATTGGCAAGATCCTACTTACCATGTAAGATGAAGACATGTTAAATGGATATCCCTATCAACTTCCTCCACTCATGGTTCAAGTATTTACTCAGAGGAGGAGGGCAGAGCATTTAAGAACAATGGTTCTCAGGAAAGAGCATCTTTAAGACACTACAGAGCCGAGGCCCTTTTGAACTCACATGACTGCATGTGACCTGTACAAATTCAAGCTGGACAGCATCCCATCCTAAAGAAGGGGAAGTGGGCACAAAGTCCCACCCCTAGCCAGAAAGGTATTTACAATTGGTAACTGCTAGGAGCAGAAAAATAAATTTTCTCCACTGGAGCGACACTCTGTATGTCAGCCACACTCCAGGGCAGGCCCCAGGCCTAGGAATAGTTCGCCACCTCCGTGATGCTTTGAGTGCTTCGTTTTCTTTGGTTATTTTTTGACTTTGGGGTTTATAGGATTTCTGTTATTTGGTTTTAGTTCTGTCTTGTTCTGTTTTTTTCTTGCCTGACTGACAGACAGACAGACAGAGATGGAGATGGAGACGGAGACAGGCACAGACACAGAGAGAGAATATCAGGTTGAGTGGGTAGAGAGTGGGGAGGACCTAGGAATAGTCGCAAGATGGAAAAGAATATGATTAAAATACATTGTGTGAAAAATTAATAAAAAATATTTTAAATATTACTCATTTGGCTTATTTAAAAAATACAACTTTATCCTGTCAATCAGTGAAATCCAAGAATTACTCTTTTGTGGCATGAGTTGTTTGTAAAAGAGCAAATATGATCGGGGCACTTACCCATGTGAAAAGATTTGTGCACAGGTATCTCTGACCAAAGTCTTGGACAGAGCATATGACCCTGCCTACTCTTCTCACCTCCATTTTCTTCGCCCGTCCTCAGACATTCTCTGGTACGGTCACTTCAGGTCATTTCTTTTCTCTCTAACTTCCAATCCTTTATTATATTTCTGCAATCAAAAGATGTAATTTCCTCCTTTTCTGATTGATGACCCCTTACAGAACTTTCTGGAATCAGTCAGGGTTGTTGTTACCTATAACTCCAGCTCTCGGGAGATTGGTCATGAGGATTAGATGCTCATGTACAGCATGGACTACACACTGAGATTCTGTCTTGAGAAGTAAAAATTATCCAAACAACAACAAACTCTTTCAAGACCCAGATCGCATGTCCCTTCTTCAGGGACAAAAATCTGTCACTCCTCTTTTTTTTTCTTTTTTCTTTTTTTCAGGGCTGGGGACTGAACCCAGGGCCTTGCGCTTTCTAGGCAAGCGCTCTACCACTGAGCTAAATCCCCAACCCCCGTCACTCCTCTTAATGTGATTCTTCATTGCCTCCCATACTCTCTGGAACAGTCACGTCGAGCATTTCCTTCCTCGCTAACTCCCAATCCTTCATTATATCTTTGCAATCCCACTGGATTACACTATGAGTGCTTATTCACCAGAGTCCGAGTCTGGCATCAGCACATCCTCAGGGATGAGCCCACACAGTCACTCAATGGGAACACGCAGCATTCGGATTACTACCGCTGTTCCTATTGCGTGGAAGAGGACAGTGATGGGCTTTCTGGACAGCACCAATTCCCATGGCAACTATGGCTTCTATCTACACACTGCATGTTAGTATGTTAACTGTTCTGCTTCTTAATGCTCTGGTTTTAACTTCACACTTACAAATCCCTGTCATCTCCCTGGAGAAACAGAGACTTTGCAAAGTTTCTAAATGCAAAAGACCATCAATCAGAGGTAAGGAATGGAAAACATATTTAAAAAAAAAAAAAACAAAAAATAATGGCTTCTGCTGTCACAGTACACTGAGCTTGTCAGACATGTCTTATCCGATTTAGAAATATATGGTGAGTGAATCAATGTACTTTTTTTTTCAATCAGAAGATACTGCTGAAGATGGCCTTGATTTTATAGCCATGAGTTAAATGAAAAGAAATCAATGTTTTCATGGAAGTTAACAGCAAAGAACGAAGCTACAGAAAAGGCTAGACATGACGAGTTTTAAATTAAAACATTAAAAACCACAATGACAATATACAAAATCATCGTGAATAGACTACCATATCCTTTTCCTAACGAAACAACATGTTCATTAAAAACAGCTATGCGTGCTCTCAGAGAGGGATATTTTCTAATCGCGCCATCACTGATACTGGAGAGCTGGATGTGACATAACTATTAATGTAACTCTTGGTGACTTGAAGAAATACCAAATTTCTTAAAATTTGTGTTTGCAGTTAGTGCAAACATTTGAAAATATCTGAAACATGTACTATCAACTCTCACCAGGCCAAATATCCCTCAGTCTGAAAGCATCCAAAAACTGAGTCTAACATATAATAAACCACCAGTCTTTAATTACTGAGTACCTACTATGTGTCCAATGGTAGATTGTGGCTCACTCAGCAATATAGTAGACACACACACACACACACACACACACACACACACACACACACACACGCACGCACAAACCCTATCTGGCAAAATAAAATAAATACCTAAAGAGCTTCACCCATTCAATCTCTTTGATGTTAAAAATGCACTTTCTCCTCTAGTGCTTCCAGATGGCTTTCTCTTTGTAGTGAAGCTACATGAGCACTATGGACATAAATGCTGAATTCTAGGCACAGATGATGCACATGAGAAAAACTCTGAGAGAAAGCGTGAGAGTCTTCATATCTGTGCTATAGGAGATAGAGGGGATGTCTGTATCCAGACAAAGAAGAAGGGTGGACCAAAGCCAACTCCACAATATCTGAAATTCTTAACTGCATTTCAGCCTTCTAGAACAGAATGTAAAAATGAGGGAGAAACTGGTTCGGAGGGCAACCATGATTTGTTCAGCTTGCTTAGTAGGAATAAGCAAAAGGACTGTTTTGAGACCAAAGATACAAAGATTGGTTAGGTTAACATCATGGGGTTTTGAATGCCAAGCTTGGAAGTCTAAAACTCAATCTGTATACAAGATGATTTCCAAGGTGCAGGTAAAATAATAAGTCTTCGAGATTAATTTGGTGATGAGGAGATGAGGCTAAGGGAGGACAAGTGAAAGGTGCTGCTGCTGCTGCTGCTGCTGCTGCTGCTGCTACTGCTACTGCTACTGCTGCTGCTACTGCTACTGCCTCTGCTACTACTGCTACTGCTGCTGTTGCTACTATTACTGCTGCTGCCACTGCTTCTGTTGCTGCTGCTGCTGCTGCTGCTGCTGCTGATGATGATGGTGATGATGATGATGGTGATGGTGATGGTGATGATGATGATGGTGGTGATGATGATGATGGTGGTGATGGTGATGATGATGATGGTGGTGATGGTGATGATGATGATGCCTCTTCTACAATGCAGATGGGTGAGTTGAAAACAGCAGTGAGCTTCTAGTTAGTGTGCCATCTTCAGTCACCCAGATTCTCTTAGCTGCTGTGGCGTTTTTTGCTATACAAAGTGCACTACTTGTGAAATCTCTTGTCATTGGCACTGAATAGTCTTTAGGTCTTCTGTTTCCATAGAAATAGTCAACTGTAATATGTACATATGTATGCATACATACAAACACACACACACACACACACACACACACACACAGGCATATGCACGTGCATTTCTACCTTGCAGTCACTTGGAATACTAAACAAGAACTGCCAATCACTACTTCACGAGTGAATTCCTTGGCTCCCTTAACGACTTTGTCAGTATAATAGAAAATGTCACTTGCATATACTTCTTAAGAGACAAGCATCTGTTTAAGAAGTTAAAATGTCTCAAATTTGGAATGTGTATATGTATGCAAAACAATTCATGTATATCTCCATGTATTCTTTTCAGAGCCCATCTTTAGATGAGCTCAGAATGTTGTATTTCTGCATCTCATATAAATTCTTGGACTCGAGATCTAAAGATAGGAATCAAACCCGAGTCATTCATTAAATAGCAAGTGGTTGTAAAGCAGAATTGATGCAATTTGTAAAGCAAAGGAAACCAAGACGTGCCCTCCCTTATGAGCTTGCAGAACTCTACTGAAAAGCTGAGGAAAACCACCAAGGAAGAGGTTAAAATTTAACTTAGCTTCATATCTCGCTTAAATCATGCGAAGTAAACCTTGCTCTTGACAGTTTCAGACTATGAATGACGAATAGCTCAACAAACTTGTTTCCAAGTTTGCCCACAAAGGTCTTTTTTTTTTAAGTTCAACATGCTATTTTCAGAAATGGTGTTATTAATATCCTTCCTTTTTGAAATTATGAATCTCAGAAAAAATGTATTTATTTGCTCTTTGGGCATGTGTGGGTATGTGATTAGAAGGTGGAGGACAACGTGTAGGAGTTGCTTCTCTCTTTCCACCATGTGATGTGCAGGAGTTGAATTTGGTTAGCCAGCTAGATGATCTGAAATCACAGATTTTTAAGAAGTCTATGACCATTGCTCTGTTGTGTTCTCTCCACTTGCAATTTATTATTTAAACGTGGCAGAGATTTGTCTTTAAAAATCTCATCTTGCTTTATCAATGGGTTAGAATGCTAAGTTTGGGGAAGTTATGATCATTTCCCTTTACAAAGACGATGGAGGTTTCATCAGGCTCTGTGGGTTATGTATTGACCCATAAAAAATAATTTTTTAATGTTAACTTAAACAGCGGTTTAAAAACCAGACATTTGTTAATGTGCAATAGAGGAACAGGGTCCCACAGGCAGATTAGGTGGACAATATTAGTTTATGGTCTCCCACTAGTTTATTGTCAAACTGTTGGGAGCGGGGCATGGGTATGGTGAACTTCACTTCCATGCTGACTGTGGTAATCTGAATGAAAACAGTTCCCTCTTCTTGTGTGTTTGCGTATTTGGTAAGCAGTTAGTGGAATTGTTTAGGAAGGATTATAAGGTATATGTCCTTGCTGGAAGAGGTATGTCATTGGGAGTAAGCTTTGAAGTTTCGAAAGAATTGCTCCATTTCTGATGAGCTCTGTCTGCCTCCTCCTTGCCTTAGAGATGTGAGCTCTCAGCTGTTACTCCAGTATGACGCCTGCATACTCTGCCCATGCCTGATTGTGCTGCCGTGTTCCCCACTGTGATGGTGATACTTCTGTAAGTTGCCTGCATCATAATGTTCCATGGCAATAGAAAAGTCAGTTAAACACTAACTTTCATGGTAGCTGTCAGAAGAGGCATCAGTGTCACACGAGCTACTAAATGACAGCCTTAGCCAGTTGGGTGCTGGAAATTCTTTAGTTCCTTTTCATGTAAGTGTCTACAGAGGACAGTCGAAACAACATCACTGGGTCTTCCCAATGTGATTTTCCAATAAGTAAGGAGACAGGTCAGCAAAATCAGAAGTCACAGTGCCTAGGAATGATTCAGTCTCCAAAGCTGTACATATCTACTTCCACTTTACTTCAGTCATTAGCAACATGTCATGTAAGTTCACACCCAACGGGAACAAAATTCAGCCACATGTCTTGAATGCAGGAATACAAAAGAATACTACCTAGGTGTCAGTGGCTAGAAACATGAGGGTTAGATGCATTTGGGATGAGAAAGATTTACACTTGAATCTTGACTCTATGGCATGTCATCTGTGGGTACTATAACAGCTTCTTAATTAGGTTTTTTCAGTTGTTTAATCATATAGATCATGGGGTATTAGTTGGGATTGTGCAATTTAAAATGAAAAGCGAGCTTGGTTTAGCTGGGATCCACAGGAAGCACTTCCTTAACGCTGACTACTTAGCAGTGTTTATTTAAGCAAATGATTTATACATATGCTAAGTCAAGACTTCATAGTCTTTTGCCTGGTAAATGCTTAAAGATAGTGTTTATAAAAGTAAATCTGAAGCTCAGAGATAGAAAGGGTAATGTGAATTTTTCCCTCTATAAATTGGGGAATTTCCTAGCTAGAAGCTGAAAGAAAAGTATCTTACACACACACACACACACACACACACACACACACACACACACACACACACACACGTACACACAAACACATAAACAAAAATATACAAATAGAGAAAATTTTCAGTCTAAGCATTGAGTGTTATTCTCTTTGTGTGTGTGTGTGTGTGTGTGTGTGTGTGTGTGTACATGTGAATATGGGTGTTCATGCCATGGCTTGCATGTGTCAGAGAACAGCTCTCTTGAGTTGCTTCTCTCCTTCTGTGCTGTTGAGCAGGGTCTCTCATTTCTGCCTCTTTAAATATATTGCATACTCCAGGCTAACTAGTTTGTGAGCTTCGGAGTGTTCTTCTGTCTTGGGCTGAACCTGCATCTTCTGGAAATGCAGCCAATGCTGTTAACTATTGAACTATCTCTCTAGTCACCACCGCCAGCTTTTTATGTTTGCTTTGTGATGTCTGTCTTACGTCTTATGTGGGTAAAGCCTTTACCCTCTGAGTCATCTTCCCAGGCATAACTTTTTTAAAAGAAGAAATTCTGTCTCTGCAACTTAAGTGATCTAAGAAGTGATGTGTGTAGGAAGGATCAGTGCACAGCCTTTTGCTGGCTGGAGGCACACAGGATCATCAGACTGGATCTGCCCTCTGTATATCACATGGTCTCTGAGGAGGCTTAATGAGGTACATTTTGCAAATATGCCTTTGTAGATTGTGCTCATAATTGCATATACAAAAGATCAAAGGTCATGGTTGAAAACTATGCCAATTTAATGTAGCCATTTAAGTAAAAATAACAATTTCATATATGTGTTTGGAAAGACAATGTTTTTTTCCTCTAATAATGTTTAATATTTTATATATTGAAGTAAATAAAGGATTGCCTCTTGTTCAATCTCTACTTATCCCTTCAGAGAAAATAATGCTCATTTACATGGTTTTCCGTGTTTATCTTAGAAATTAGATATCTTTCACAGTCAATAATTTGTGTTTTGCACAGATGTTATGTTATTAGATACTAACTCTGGACTTTCAGCAACTTGTAATCAAGACAAAAATAAACAAAAACCTTAAAGCTCATTCTTTTCTCAATTTAGAATTAGAGGTTAGAGGAATTTCAGTGTTGGTTAGCCCTAACAGGCATGCTGTTTGTCTTCCCAGGGTCAAAGCTGAAATCACTTTCAAGAACTCATATTTCTCAACTTCATGCCCCAAGTTCCAACCCAACAAGAGGGCAATTTCTAGCTGGAGCACTGGAAACCTAAGGATTACTCAGAGATTTCACTGAACAGTCTATATCCCTCATGGAACAGCTCAAAAAAAAATACCCAGTGACTATAGAAAGATTGAAAAAAAATGGTTAATTGTTTGAACTCAGACACACTACAAAGTAACGAAGTTCTTTGACTCTTAATGCAACCTCAATATCTTGCCCTGGACACACTTGCTTTCATGTCTGTTATGAATCTGTATCAGAACATTACTTACTAATAAATGGAGTATGGACAGCTTTCTAAAGAGCTTTACTGTCACTTTATGTGCAAATTGGTTGTTAAAAGTAACAAGTTTTACAAGCATAGGGTTAAAAATAATTTTCCAATTCAAGGCTACCTCTTAATTAAGTTTCTGATTGCAGCTTGATGATACATAATTTTAAAACACCGGATTTCTAGAACAAAATCACCAGGGTTAGTGTCTGGGCACATGTAGAAGAGTGGAAATAACTATAGTGTTAAAGAGTGGAATAAATAAAGATGTTTTGGCTTTAGCTGTTACTTACTGTTCATCACTGACAAGAAACGGACTTTTTTTTTTCATCTGTCAGAGATAACAAAAGCATCTCTCAGTTATGAGGAGTAAAGCAAGGGGCCTTTACTAGATGTCCAAAATGTATCTAACAGTATTTTATTAATTTTGTTTTTTAAATTTACCACAAATAAATAAATAAATAAATACAATAATATCAATGGTAAAGAGTAACAAGAAAATACAACAGAATCAACTTGAATCTTGACCTAGTTAGCAGAAGTTACTGTAGCTAGGATCTGAGAAGCAGGTTCTGACTAGACACTTGGAATGAGAGTCCAAATAGCCTTGTGGGTAGAAGAGATCTATATGCACTTTGTTACTTTGTTAAAATCCTTCCTCTATCAGAACTTGCCTTTTTTTTTTTTTTTTAGTAATTCAAGGTTGGCTTGACAAGTCTATAGTCTCTCTACCCAAAAAGTATTTTTAAAATAGGGGACTTTTTGGTTAAAAATGCATACCAAAGTATTCATAGCTAATGAAAAGAAGGGCTATAATATTAATGATTGCTAAGTAATCTAATCCGTTACGTGGAATGCAAAATACTACTCTCTTTACTTTGCATTTACATCTTCCCATAGCCAAAAGATGATCTGAAAAATATATGATCTTATAGAGGGCCTGAGTCTTTATCTTTAACAAGGCTATTTCACACTTACAAGGAGTCAGAATCCAATGTTTAAAAAACGAGCTTGAAAATTATTTTATCCATATAAATGCAAATCAGCTGCACCCAGAAGAAAGGATAGATGTGGTTTGAGCAAATGTCAGTAGTTATTTACTATACTCAAGGTTCGTTTTTCTCCCTTGAAATGGTTATTTCTTCACGTTCACTCACTAATATCTGTGTTATATTTATGTGTTCCTTTTACAATCATAGTAGAGTTCTGTATTTAATTTTCTTAGACAATCACTCTTCAATGCATAATGTTAAATTGTTCTTCTGAGGGGAAATTGTGTGCCTATTTGTTCATGTAGCACTGTTTCTTCAATGTCAAAATTAAAATTGTTATGTTTCTGTGTGTGGATTCCCCAGGCCCCTGTACTTCACACTGTATTGCCAGAGGCTATTCTTTACCTAAGAATGTCCTCACCATAACCATCACCATTCCACTGGTCAACTTTCAATCATTCCTCAACTTTCCAAAAGCATCCCCTTGTTTAGGGAGGATCTCCCAGCATAGGCGAGCAGACATCTCTCTGAGAAATACATGCATCAAGAATGATATTTAGTATTGATTTGAAAACCAAAGCTTCACAAGTCACCGATAATTATTTTTGTAATAGAGTAACAGCGTAGGCAGTGACAGAGATGTCACAAGGAGTTAATCTCTGATGAACAGTGCTTTTGGAAAGAGACAAATGTCAATAGTTCAGGACAAATGAGCACTTGAGGAACTCATTAAGGCCCTAATTTAGTTGTCCTGTATAAAGAGGAAGAGTTAAACACATGCACGCATGCACGCATGCACGCATGCAAACACAGACAGACGCACGCACGCACACACGCACGCACGCACACACGCACGCACGCACGCACGCACACACGCACGCACACACACATGCACGCACGCATGCACACACGCACGCACGCACGCACACACGCAAACACAGACAGACGCACGCATGCACACACATGCACACACACACGCACGCACAGACACACACACACACACACGCACACACGCACGCATGCACACACGCACACACACACGCACACATGCACACACACGCACACACGCACACACAGACACACACACACGCACACACACACACACGCACGCATGCACACACACGCACAGACAGACACACACACACACGCACACATGCACACACGCACACATGTACGTACACTCACACATGCACGCACACACACACATGCACACACAAATGCACAGACAGACACACACACGCACGCATGCACGCACACACACAGACACACACTCATGCACGCACACACACACAGACATAAGCACGCACGTATGCACTCACACACATCAAGTGTGTATTTTGCAGTGAAGACTCTACGTCTTCAGTCTTCAGCACTCTCAACAAGATACTGCAGAAGTCAGCTCTCTGCTGAGTCCAATATGTATCAGGCACCATCTCCACTCATTTAAATTACAGAAGCCTTGTGAAGTAGGGACTGTTACCACCATTTCTGCAGAGAAATCTAAGGGACTTTTAACCTGCTCAGATTCCTAAAGAAAGCCAATAAAAACAGTCAGAGATGGATCCAAATAAACAATCCAGTCCTCTGTGATTTCAACGTCTACCCTACGTCTCATGTAGAATACCAAACTACCTTCAGGCTTTCCTAATAGCTGACATTTCACAGGCATCTGCCAACTGAAATTTGTGGGAAATCTGTGTGTGGTCCCAACAGAAAGAACTGTCGGTCAAGTATATCAGGTGTCTTGGTTCAGGATCTATCCACTTGGATAGTTAACCCAACTAACTGTCACTCTTCCATATGAATGGCATAAATAGACATATTTGTTGTAGCCAGAATATGTCCCCTAAGGGTTGATGTGTTGAAATTGAATCCTTATGAGGTAGTGAAAGGGTAGAGAGTTGATCCAAGTATGATGTTTACAGACGAGGCCTTTGGGAGGTTATTATACTTAGATAAGATCACTGGGGTGGAACTCCTATGACCAAATAGTTATGACTTTGCAAGAGGAGAGGAAAAGACCAGGCAAGACATGTATTCGTGTTCCCTGACCCTTGTTATGTTTTACCTTGCACTGACTACAAACTGTTAGCAGAATGAAAATCTTCATATGTGGCCTGGCAGCCATAGCTCTTCAGAACTGTTAGCTAAAATAACCCTATTTTATACATTATTGATCCAGCAAATAATATTATGTTGTTAACAATAGAAACCACACTAAGGGAAAAATATTCCATTTACATAATTTATGTTAATAGGAGATACCAAACTATAACAGAGCCTAGCAGAAAGATAGAATTCAGTAATAAATCTGTCACTCTCCCATGGTAGAGACTCCTATTTTCATCTCTCATAAAGATGGTCTCACACAAATTCAGAAACCCTGATTTAAAAACATATAACTCTTTTAAGTTCTCATAGTAAATATATTTCCAAACGCCCTCTACATTACGAGGCATAGAAGCAGAGCTTAGAGTAATAGGTTTATGACCTTAAAGTTGAGAAAGCCTCAAGGCTGTATTAGATGAAGTGTTAGGATGTCCATGGGATAGGGAAATGGAAGGGGAGGAGCCCACCTCAGACTCCTCCTTCATAAAGCTTGTTTAGTAGGACATCCTTAAAGTTTACTATTAGCTCCATTAATAGGCCTCTTAGAATAGTAGCATGAGAAGAATTGTTGAAATTATTACTACTTGAAATATATAACAGCTGAGAAACAGAAGTATGCCGAAATACCATGCAGTAGTTACTCCTCCAACAAGCCCTGGGCTCAACATGGCCTCCTGAATAGCGAACTCAAGTGATGAGCATATACTCACAACCTCTGTAGGCACAGCAAGAGGTCCGTAATTGACAAATCCACAGTAAACCCCACCTGACGATCTGCTACAAATAACCCTAGGGAGTTTTGGGTAGACTTTCTGGTCCTCAGTTTCCAACTTCCTGGCACAAAATATTTTAAATTCTTTGTACATAAAAGAAGAAATTATTATATCCAAGACTTGTCTGGGAGCTACTTTGGTAATTGAGCTGTCTCTTTAAATCCTTCAGCTTCGATAAATCTCCCTACTTAAAAAAAACTATATGATTTGAAGTTTATTGCTTTTCATTCAACTGTTATCAGTTGTTCCGTAATATTACCATTATATATTATTAACATTGCATTCCTTAACTGAATGCTGAGTCGCAATTACTGCTTTTATAGTCCCAATGTCTATCACATTTCAAAGGACATATTCGTGGCTCAGTAAATATGTGCTCTGTCTTTTATATTTTACATAGATACCAAAAATACCACTGGTTTGACCCAACTGGTACCCTTTGGGGGGGGAACTTATTTGCTCAGCATTGTTTCTGCAATTATTTTAAAAGTAACTTTTCATATGATATAATTCTCATAAAAATACTCAACTCCACACAACCAAACTTAAAACTTCATGGTTATGATGGGGTGTATGAAGGTCCAGTCTAGTTATACCTAAGGGGCTAGAGAGGTGTTTCAGCAATTAAGAGCACGTGCACTATTCCAAAGGACTGAACAAATCCATGGAGGCCATAACTGGATGTGATTCTAGTTGAGAGGTCAGTCCCTCTTAGGATCTCTGTGATCATCAAGTACCCATGTGGTGTACAGTCTTACATGCAGGCAAGACACCCATATACATAAAAATAATTTTTAATAAAATATAATATTAATGTCTCCATACTGCTTGAACTTGTAGATGTTTTGAAGTTCTGTGGGAAGGATTCTCTTTGGGATGCTTGTCATCAAGTGCTGTCATTGAACTAAGGAACTCAAACAAAAATTCATAATGTACTTAGATTCCAGGTATTATCATTATCTACATTTCTTGGCCCCAGACTATCTCTGGAGTCTCCTGTTATCTCGATTGCTCAGTATGTCTTCCTACTACTAAGGCAAAGCCATCAATGGAATATTTATTTAGCGTCTGTGAAAAGTCAGATATCACTTGTGCAGTATCTTTCAGAAAGATAAGATACAACAGTTTTAATGTGAGAGATATCATTTCTCTTCATTCTCTGGCTTCTTGTTTTAATATCTTTTATTTGCTCAATATAAACATGGTATATATTTTCAGCTATCATGACCTTCTTCAAGGAGTCTGGTACTTTTCTCTATCCTTATGGGATGATAACTTTGAATATATATAATATTTACAATTCATCATTCTTCTATCCTTTACCAGGCAATTTTTCCCTTTGTTTTGCCAAATTGACATTTTTCCAGGCTAAAAAGCACATAGTTTGAAGGTCCCTGGAAAGGCAACTGATAGGACAAATCCTGAGTCATCACACTGCCCAAGACCAAAGTTGACTTTCTGACAGTTAGAAAGGAAAATTGAAGTTTGAGCTTATCAGCCATCATCCAAGTCCAGATGGGCTTACAGCATCAGATATCACAAGAGCTATAAGCAAGCGAGGGACCTGCTTATGACTCCGTTCTGCATAGCTGCATTCTGCTTTCCCTTACAGTGACAACACCAGGAAGGAAAGTGGACACGATTCTTAATACACTAACTACATTTTCAAAGCAAAATGATAAAGAGTTGTTTGACAAATGAATTGTTATGTCTCTCATACGTTACAGGAACTAAAAAAATGTCTCTTTTAAGATTTTTTTTAATGAAAATCTTTTACATGTTTTGCTTTATTTTCTAAACTAGTGAAGAAACAATCAAGTGGTTATTGTATCAAATATGTATATTGAGCATAGTAAGTTTTTCCTTGCTGGAAGGTTCATAAAAATGCACCTTCAGTTTGTGGACAATTCTGAGCAGGTGTCAAGGAGATTGATAATTTGTTAAGAAGCCCAAGACCTCAAACCAATCATAGCAGGCAGGTACTTACTGTATGAGCCACAGATGCTAAGGATCCTATGCAGAAATAGAAGGTAGACCTTGCTATATTCTCAGGGGAGGAAAGTAAGTTCCAGAGGAGCTCATCAGCATTTGAGTGGTAAATTCCCAGTCAATGAGCCCTAAAGGGTTTGCTTTTCTAACCCCACCCTTTTTCACACATAAGCTAGCTTTCCCATCTCACAGCAAGGTTGCTTAGACCTTAGAACTCATGAGTAGCAGAACACTCATCTAATTCCCAGCTAGACATACTGCAGGATATGGGGACCTAATTGCCTACGGATGTTAGAGTATAGCTTCTAATGGAGACCGAGCACTTTAGTGTTGCCTGTGACATTAGCGAGCCATTTACCTCCTGAGTGAAAAGCGGGTTGTTGATTTAGTCATGTCCTCTACCTGCGTCTCAAACCCCGTTGCCAAAGGAAGCATTTCTGTCCAGTGTACTTTCACCTCATTTGGGGCCAGATGGCACACTCTATGGGACTCGGGCAGAACAAGCCTTCAATAAATGTTTGATTGCCATTAGTGACTCACGATCATGAAAGCAGACACAATAAGGTCCACGAAAGGAATACATCCTAGTCAGAACCTATCTGCAACACACAGCTGCAACTCGCTGATCTTCAGAAAATCCTAATCTTGTCATTTTCTTGGTGGTACTCCTTCATAGGGAGGAAAAGTTAAGGAGCTATCTACATAGCATATAAAATTATATTTATTTCTCTTATTAACTTTGTACGAATTAATAGCAAGTGCGGGCTTGAGAAACCCATGAGACGGTTACAAGATTGACTATAGATTCATAGTAATCTAAAAAGAACATATTGTTGTCTCTCTCATAGGGTTGAAATTAGTTAATGGTAACGAGACGGCTGATTAAACACCGTAGATGTTAAAGTGTCTTTATAGATATAGAATGTATAAAACCAAGAATTCCTAATCTGTGTTTTGGGCAAAATATATTAGTTAGGGGCAGAGAGAATGGGGAACTTGAGGCAAATTGTTCATAACAGAGAAGGGTAAGGTTCGATGGTGGTAAGAAAGACTCCTAGGACAGATAACAAAAATTTAAGGGAAAGAGCACAGGGCTTCCAAATATAGAAAGGTTTCTAAACAACAGGAAGGAAAATTAGATTCAATCGAAGAGTAGGAGAATAGGGAATTTTTAAAAGTTGATTTGGTGCGAGGTTGAATTTTCTCCAAAGAAAGTTCTAGAATTGATTGGCCAGGGAGAAAGTGAGGCTGCAATTCACTATTTCTAGGAGGCGACAGACTAGATATTGAAGTGGAGAGTCACACACTACCGAACGTTACCTTTGAAGTAGTTATCGAGCTAAGCAGCTCTATTATTGGGTATAAGATTGTCACTATAGCTGTTCCAGGTGGGGAAAGCATCACTTTCTAACAAGGGCATTCTGCCCTGCTTACACATCTGGCTGAGGGGTTGACTTCAGTCTTATCAAACTCAAATTCTCACCAACTCTAAGTTAAGTGCTCGTAGCATTCAAATCATGACTACATCAGGGTAGCTTTCCCCCCCTCCCCTCCCTCTTCATGCCGGGGTTTGACCCTAGTGCCTTACACTTACTATGTGCTCATTCTCTGCTACACCCGGCCTTCTTTTATAAAGAAAATTGTGTTTGTATAGCCACACACACCAAGGAGCAGAAGTATTTCCGTTATTGACATATTTAAAGATTCAGTCTTGAAGAGCAAGCACACATCACTTCTTGGTCTTTTTGGCTGAGACTGAGTTTAAAGCAACCAGACCTCCAAAATTATGTCATTTGCTGGTGGAAAGAGCTAAGAAGCTTAATCCTCTGGCTAGTAGATTTTTACAAGTAGAGACCACGCTTTGTTGTAAGTTAAACAATCTGGTGTCCCATATTCCCTCATATCACTCAGATTTATCTGTACATTAACAATGCTTAGCAGCAGATAGCCAAAAAGGCTGGCCAAGTTGGAACAACTTCAAGATTTGTTTCCACACTGGGGTGTTTCGTGCACTTGGCAGAAGCAGGCTGCAACTGTAGCTTCATTTATTACGCTGTGCTATAAACATTATGTCCTGAGCTAACAAGACACTCCACATGACGGTCCCATAGGTTACCAAGCACTGTAAACATCTGTTAAGACGGGCGCCAGAGACAGCATAGTCAAGGCCTGTGGTGTCCATTGGAAAGTGGTTTATGAGGTGCAGTCTACTGTTTAAAAATGAATAATCAAAAACACAGCCGCAAACCCTGGCTAAAACAAATATTTGCCAGGCAAAGTTAGGCTCACTTTGAAACACTATGCGGTAATGCCCTCACGTCGCCATTGTAGTCACAGACTCGTTTCACACCTTGCTCATTGAGCCTTGGTCTTCCACAATATTCAGGAGACCATAACTGTAATCTCACTGTGATCTATTTACTCCCAAAAGAAAAAGAAGGGACATTTGAGTATTGATTGACTGATTTCTTTTCCCTCTAGATCAATGTGAAGACAAAATTTATAAGGACAGAAGAAGGCAATGAAGAACTCATAGGGCTTTGCAATCCACAGATGACAATTGCCCCGAGTTTGTTGGCAAGCAGGCAGCCTTCTAGTCCATCCAGAGGTCTATCTGGAGGGGAAATGAGTGTCTGGAGCCCTCTTGGCATCGAATCTCAGAGCAGAGCTTTGCTGTTCTCAAAGGAGAGAGAATTTTCCAGCTACAGCATATACATACATACTTGCATACATGCATAAGTACACAATACATATATGTGTGCACAGCATATATATGTATGTTACATACATATATAATACACATGTATATTATGTATGTTTACTATATACACATTCAATGCCAATGCATACATACCTATATAATATATACATTAATATACATATATAATATATCATCTTTGTTTTCTGTTATTTTACTTCATTTCCATGTAACATTTTAATCTGTGAAAATATTTCAGTAGCTGCCCCCTCAGGAATAACAGAACACCTCCTGTAATCCACGTAGGAAGCAGGTAGAGTACTCGTTGCTACCGCACACCCAATTTCTGTAGGAAGAGGTAAGCGCTGTCTCAGCCACATCCGGGGAGTTGAGGAGTAAACACTCCTGACTGAGACCTCTATTCCCTTGGACAGGAACAGCAGCACCCTGAGAGACACACAGATCCACAGTGAATCTGCTCTGGTCTCTCAAATTCTGTAACCACACATGCACGCATCTCCTCGATGTGCAAATGCCCTCCCATTCAGCTTTCCTGAGAGCTCCAGAAACCACCATTTCCAGTCCTCAGACCTTCCAGGGCAGGGAAGTTAGGTGTTTTTAAGTCCAGGAAATTTATTCCTATTCCGGGAGCAGCTGTGTCTCCCCAACTCTCTCACTTCCCATTACCTTTCCCTGTCTGGCCAAGATCTCATGAAGATACAAACAGCAGGCAGCATCTCTATGGTTTCTTTCTCTCTCTCAACACCCTGTTTCAAGAGACCAACACACCTCCCAGTGCGCTCCCACACACGCATGCAAACACACACAGCACATATATACTGCACACCCCTTCAGCACAAACACCAGAGCTACACCACGGAACCCTGCAGCCTGGTCTCAGCCGACTTACTCCCCGGTGCTATATATAAAGTGCTTGCCCAGAAATAGATTTCCCCACGCACCCACAAATGGATAGTCCTATCCTACACCCTCTGCTTGCTGCCAGCTCTCTCTCTTTCTCTCCTGACAGGCTTCTACCGGACTCACCCGCTCAGCGCTCAAGACTCTGCAGTTCCATCAGAACTTTGAGCCTGGTTGATTTCATAATCACGAGTGTGTCCAGAGCTGGGGACAGTTTGGCTTGCCACAATTTCCACCCACCCCAGTTCATGGAGACTGGTGGCGGTGACTCTACTGACGCCAGCTCCTCGCGGCTGCAGCCTGCACAGAGGTGCACAGGCAGCGCGCTGCAGGGGTCCTGTGCTCACAGCCCACCTTCCGGAGTCCCTGGGATCCTTACACCCGGGAACTCGCTTCAGACAGCAGCCTGTACAGTCCTTGGTCCAGGTTGGCAGGCAGAGGATGGCAAACACACTCGCGAAACTTTTAAGACTAACAAAACTGCCTTAGGAAGAAACCTCTCCTTGCATCTCACAACCTGGTTGGAGCAGGCTCCAGGTTGGGACTGTTAGCCTGCTGCCCCCAATTCCTTGTCGCCCCCATTAACTTTCAGCTTCACACAGCACCAAGAGCAACTTACACACACACACACACACACACACACACACACACACACACACACACACACACACACGCACTCACGCACTCTTTTCCAGGACATGGATCAGGTTACACCAACCCATCAGCAGAAAACAACTTTTGAGAAGGGAATACAACCCACCCTAAACTCATCAAAAAATAAAATATTATCGGGGTAAATACATAAAAGTGATTCCCCCCCTCATTTTCATAAGCAATTGGCATGCCCGAGTCTACTCCCAGGTCTCCTGGCACCAAGTGAGGGAAATAAGCGCTGGACTCCCGAAGTCCCCCTCCTGTACCTCGGAGCTTCGCCTTGGGAGACAGAGCGCGGGTTCGCGTCCGCTTGGGGGCTGCTGGAGCCGAGGCCTCAGGCCCGCGTGGCCCCAGCCCGGGGTCCCCGCGGCTGCCGGGGCTCAGCAACAGCCGTCGCCGCCACCGCCGCTGTAACAGCCGCTTCTGCCAGTGCCGCCGCTCCCTAGACCGCCTCCTCTTCCCATGGCTGCGCCCTGCTTGGCAGCTCGTGGGCTGTCAGGCTTGGGGAGGAGGAAGGGGGCGGGGTGAAACGGGAAGGGAGGAGGGGAGGGGAGGGGAGAGGAAGGGAGGGGAGGGGTGGGAAAAGGCGGCTGGCGATCAGGACGGCCAGGGACCCGCCGCCACCGCGGGGATCCAGGCTGTCCAGGAGAAGGGCAGCGGGAGCTGAGGGCGGCCGGCTCCGGGGCCGCTGCGAGGAGGCTGAGTGCCGCCCCCGCTACTCAGTCCGCGGGGCTGGGATGAAGCTTTCTGGCAAGGAGTTGTGAGTTGGTGCGTGTCACTCTCCACTGGGCGGCGGGGCTCCTCCTAGAGGAAAATATTGGTAGTTGCGGGAGACCTCCCTCCTCTCCACCCACCGGGTTCCCCCAAAGAAGTATCTAGAAGTCCTCAACTTCTGTACATTCAAAGAGAGCAGTGCACCTCCTGCAGGTATGGGAAGAAGTCACCTTGGAAAGTGTGATGAGTCTACTAGATTTTACCGGTCTAGTTGGTTTTCAAGCTCCTGCTCACTGGGATTCAGCATAAAGGACATTCCCAATCCGAGAGGTTAAAAAAAAATGAAGACAAAGCAGGTGATTTACCAAGAATGCATTCCTGTTTGAAGAGAGCTATGCTAATACGGGACATTGGTCTGCAGGGAGGGCAGGAATAGGACCCAGCCTGAGGTTCGTCCTTGTTTGTGACCCAGGGAAAGGCACCGTTTGTCCATCAGACACAGGCTCTTGGTACTTCATTCCATTTTGTTGAAAAAAAATTAACCAAGACGGGAGTTGTCAAAGCACTTCCCAAAGTCAGAGTGCTGTGTAAGTATTGTCGTGAAGCACCACTGCCAACAACCACTTGCTTCTCCAGGCACAGAGTACAAAGGTACAAAAGTCCAGCCCCGGGCCGTCGAGCTGTCTCATCTGGAGGAACAACGGGTCACGTGGTCTTTTTACTATTTGCTTTGTACTGACAGCTAGTTGTAAGTTCACTTATCTATAACCTTCCGAACAGCTTCCCTCAGCTTTAAAAAGGACCCCATCCCCTCTTTTCACTTGCTTCAGACCCAGAGTCACAGTTAAATGTTTAAGCACTGCAAAAGAATAAACTAACAGTTCCACACTAAGGTGGTGGGCGGGGTGAAAACTGTAGAAAGAGGACCCCAATCTTTAGGACTTCCGTTTTCAAAGTAACCGTGCAATTGGAAACTTTCTTAGCATTCTTTCTCGTGAGCCCAGCTGTGTCTTATGGTTCTAGAATACAGAAAGGGGGAAGAGATTCTGGAGATGATTATGTATCACGTCTGTGCCAGTTAGGTGTAGAGGGTGGGATGGTTAGTGGCCTTGAAGCAGTCCTGTTTCACAGGCAGGCTTTCTCTGAGACACTCTCCCTCAATCCCTTGATTTTCATGCTCGGATGAAGCAGTAGAGGTGCTTACTGACTGGAACTTTTAAAGGGAGAGTTGCCCAGATAGAGAAACCTGAGAAAGGAAACCATGAGGTCAGGCAAAACTCCTGCTGGGTGGTCTGTGCTTGCCAAACTGGCTGAAAGGGCAGTACTGACAGGCGTGGAGACCAGGCAGTCCTCGCATGCTGGCTCCACTCTGTCCGAGGTGACCTTCCACCAGTGCACCTTGGATTCTGACAGAATCATCCCATCTCCTTGCGTCCCCTTTGGGCTCCCTCCTCTTCAACTTCCCCTCCTTCCGAGCCCAAAGAACCTTGATCTAGGCTCCTAGTTTAGTTCCTTGATCTAGAACCTAGTCTAGGCGAGAGACTCATGGGAGATGTTCTGATCATGCTCCAAGCTGATTTCAGGGTCATGCTTAAACAAAAGCTTGTCCTTATGTTGCTCTGGCTTCAACTACAGCCTCCATTCCGTTAGACGTGGAAACAGACTTCTCTAGACAGAAATGCGATCACGCATAGACAGCGTATGAAAAGATACGCTGGCTTGTGTGTGTAATAAAGAAATAGGTTGCGATGTAACTTGGCAGGGTCTAGTATGGCCCAGGAGACAAATCTCTGGGCATTTTGTGAGAGAAATCCTAGTTTGGGCTGAGTAAGGTGGACAGCACCATTGTAAGGCTGAGAGCTGGGACTGAAAAACAAACAAACAAACAAACAAACAAAAAGAGAAGCTCAACAATGGCGTTTTTCTCTCTCTGCTTCCTGACTGTGGACACATCTGTTCAGCTGCTCTGCCTTCTGCAGCCTGTCCTCCCCACCATGATGAACAGATCCTCTTCAACTCCAAATCAAAATAAATGAGAGATGGAGAGATGTTTCAGTGACTAAGGTACCTACTGTGCAAGCCCTAGGACCTGGGTCCCCAGCACCCGAAAACAATAGTGAAGAGAGCTTGGTGGCTTCCAGGTGCACAGTCAGCACCCGGGAGGCAAAGACAGGCAGCAACCTGGAGCTCACTGGCCAGTCATGGTAATTAGAGACTCCTAGATCCCTTTGGGAGGCACTGTCTCAAAATAACTGAGAAGATGGAGAGAGGACATCTGGGCAAAGACATCTGAGGTCGACCTCTGGCCTTCACAAACATGAGCATGCATGTGCGCATGCACCCCAGCCCCTGTGAACATGCACACATGACCATATAATGTGTGTGTGTGTGTATATATATATATATATGTATATATGTGTGTATATTAAGTAAAATATAAAAGAAAAAATATAAACCTAGTTTCTATAAATCACTTCTTGTCATAACTAATATAAGACAAAACTTGTAACTTATATGAAGCACACCCTTTATTAACTCCAGAAATATTTCTTGGTCTCGTGGATGACCATAAGTAAGTCTATAGTAGTAAGTGCTTCATATGTTTTCCATTTAGGAAGGGGAAATGTATCAGACACTGAGGTGACCCCTTTGTGATGAGTATACTTTGCTCATCAAGTAATGGAAGTGAAATTGCATTTAACTCATGCGCTCTATTCTGCCTGGAACACTCTGCTTTGTCCACCCATAGTAATCCTTCCCGCTCTTCAAGTCCAGTTCAATTGTTTATTTTCTCTCTGAAGCTCTTCCTGGATCATCTCAAATCTGGAATCATTTCATTTTCCCTGTATCTAAGCCTTTATATTTATACTTGTTATATGTTGCAATTTTGCTGATTTTTCATTAACTCTTAGGAAAATAATGAGTTCTTACTATCTGTACTTGAAATGTCGAGAACGGTGCTAGCAAATAGTAAGGTATTTCATAAATGTTTAATCAAAGCCAAACAAAAGACTTATCTATAGATACATAGAGATCTTGAACTCATATCCCCAAACTTCATCTCTCCACAGATCTCCTAGCTAGCAAGAAGCCATTTTAGATTCCTGATAGATGTCTCAACTCAAATTACATTCAAGTCAGAACTCTGATTCCTTCTCCAACCAAAGCTGTTGCAGTCTCCTTCTCAATAGACAGCAACTACTTCTCCCCAGTTACTGATACTACAAAGCTTTGTGGGTCATCCTTGCCTCTTCTTTGTCTCTGGAATTCCACCCTTAGCACCTGTGTTCTTGGTGGAAAGGTCAAGAAGCAATTATCTTGAAACATTAGAATCTTACCTCTATTGGTGCAATGCTTCATAAACTCAGCTGGTCTCCCTATTCCAACAACTCTCACTCTTCTCATTACCAACAGTCTTTGATCCAATGCCCAGTCTAAACTAAGTCAGGAGTGGAATTCTTTTTAAACACCAAGCCGGATGGTTCCTTTGCTACCTGAGTCCTGATTTGAACTAATATACAAATATAAATGGCACATAAGGGCTGTGTACCCCTGCTTTCCACCTCATTTGCTCTAGGCACACTGGACTCCCTGATCTTTCCTAAACAGACCAAGCACACTCGTGACTTATAGACAGTTCTTGCTATTCCTTCAGCTGTAAACACCCTTCCCTGAATGTCTGCATGCTCCCTTATCTTTGCTCAAAGAGTACCTTGTCGTTGAGTCCTATCTTGACCAACGTATTTTACTGTGTAGCAGGATACCCCCTGACATCCCACTCCTCATCCTTACCACAGATAGCTCAACCAGAAATATAATTCATACTTCAAAAGAGTGGAAGCCATTAGACATCAGACTAGGCATATTCACATTTATGTAACTAGGTCTGGTTTTTAATCTCTCCCGTTTCACAGCTGCACATGATACATTTTCTAAATCTTACAGCTATCAGAGACTAGGGTTTGACTTTGGCTGTTCTGTTGTTCTGTAAAGTACCACTGCCATTTATCAAAACAAAAGAAACTAAAATTCCCAAAGCAGCCCTTGTAGTTAAAGAAAAGGTGAGCATTGCTTAGGAACATTAGAGCTTTTGTGACTCATCTGTAGCCTTGGTAAGCAGTTGATTGATCTCACAGTGACTCAATTCCATAGGGAATGGGAGAACTGCTATCTAAGATCATGTACGTTATTACACTGAGGTCTGCGATGCTTTATTTTATGTGTCAAATTTGTGTGGCACTTTGAATAGGAATGCCTCCCTCGCCCCCCCCGCCCCCTCTAGACTCATGTGTTTGAATGCTATTAGGAGGTGTGTCCTTGCTGGAGGAGATATTGCCTTGTTGGGGGAGGCGAGGTCTTGTAGAAGTAGGTGTGGCCTTGCTAGAGGAGGCGTGGCCTTGTTGGAGGAGGTGTAGCTCAAGTACAGCATAGTCTCCTTCTGCTACTGCAGATCAAGATGTAGAACCCTCAGCTCCTTCTCCAGCTACATGTTTCCCTGCATACCACCATGCTTCCCACCATGACAGTAATGGACTGAACCTCTGAACCTGTAAGCCAGCCTCAATTACACGTTTTCCTTCATAACAGTTGCCATGGTTATGATGTCTCTTTACAGTAATAGAATGCCTAACTAAGGCAATTGGCTTGGCAACTGTACCCAGATACTTGTTTAAATGTTTTTCTAGATATTTCTGTGAAGAGACTTTAAAGTTATGATTAGTATTTAGGATAATAAACTTAGTAAAGCAGATTACTACCTAAAACGTGGAATGTGCATGGGCCTCATTGATCAGTTGAAGGCCTAACTATAAAATGATCGACGTCTAATAGCACCGCCTGTTTCCTAGTTCTTCAGAACATTGAGGAGGTATCAAAGCCAGGTTTATTCTTCAAATGTCCATTTAATGCAGAATTTTAAAACCTAGACAATGTAGTAAGAAAAAAATTAAATTTCTAATATTTGCCCCATAGTGCATACTGTATGCGGATGGCCTACACTGTCACTGGTGGACCAGGAGACACTTATGGGAATGTCTTGAACCTGGAAGATAGCAGACTATATCTGGCAGACTCATGGGAAGATTAAAAGATAGATTTCAAAGGAGGCTCATGAATGGATTTTCCTCTTGAAGTCATTCTAGCATTTAAGCATGGAGATTTTATTTAAATGTGGAACAATGCTATCATCTCTATCTGTTCAAATGAAAAAGCCTATTAAAAGAAATAACTCATAGACAATGATTTAGCTTCTGTTTGGGTAATTACACCAATGAGTAACTCACTAACTTCTTCAGTGGGAAGCTTGTCCTATTTTGTGACTGTGCTATTTATTAAAAGTACTTTAGCCAACATCTGCCATTTTATTATTTATGTGTGGTTTTGTCTCTAAGAGCCTACAGGACAAATATTAGAAATTTAATTTTTTTCTCATGACACATTGCCACTTGCCACTTGTGTGTGTCTTCTTCAAGCCAAATACGCAGGCTGTTCCACTCCTTATTCGAATCAGTAGCCTGCTCCCCTTTCCTACTGCTCCCTCCATTTACTCTGAAACTGCTGTTTCTTATGTCAAATTCAGTCCTGTGTGTGTCACTACAGGATAGAAGGGGACAATAAGCTTCCATCTAAATGTCAGGGAATTATGGGAAGGATAGAAGTCCTAGAGTCTGAAAGACACAGAAGTACCCACAGTCTAACAATGGCACCAGCCACTCAGCCTACACTTCGAAGGTCTCTCTGGAATACAGAGGTTTCTCCTCTTTCTTTCTTTCCCCATTTCAACCCGTTGCTTCTTCTCACATACCCTCTTCATTCTCAAGAGGAGTGAGGAAATAAGAGCATGAGAGAATGTCAACTAGAAAGAAATCTGACCGGGAATGAAAAGCTTCTTGTAGCAACTTCTTGCCACAGAAAGTAGATATAATGAGCTGTTTCCAACAACTAAATACATTCTCAACTTGCTAACCAGACTTGTTTCAGGCAGTACAGCTGTCCAAGAAGAACGCTGAACTGTTTGAGCAGTGAAGGGACAAGCCTGCCTTGTAGGGAAGCCTGGAAAGTCAACCAAGCTGTTAGCTCTGACTGTCAAAAGTTCCTAGCTAGAACAGTGAGTGTTTGAAGGAGACAGAGGATTAACCATGCAACACCACTTCTTCAAGGCCAGTGGCCTTGTGCACTTCCTGAATCAGATGTAAGGCAGAGACATCTTACTCTATAAAACTGTGGTTTCTTATAAAAGAAATCTTTATTTCGTTGTGTCTATGGGTGCTTTGCTGGTATGTATGTCTGTACACCAGATGCCTGTAGCAAATTCAGAGGCCTCAAGAGGATACCAGATCTTCTGGGACTGGACTTAGGGAAGGTTTTGAGACACCATGTTGGTTCTGGGCATGGAACTTACATTCTCTGCAAGGTCAACCAGTGTTCTTAATTGCTGGGCTGCCTCCCTGGTATCAAATTGTTATATCTTTATCACAGACTTTAAAAATTAGATAAATGAGATATCCATTTCTAAAGACAAGAAGACTATAGAACTTAAATGTGCTTAATAAAACTTACCATTTATTTTTCCAAGACTACAATGCATTAAACACATTTATCTAAACTATACTTATTATTTCTTTTACAGAAGATCTGTGACAAAGATGAAATTATCCTCCTTTAACCAACAGGAAGTCATGAAGAGACAACAAAAACAAACACAGCAACAACAACAACAACAACAACAACAAAAACCAGACTGATGACATAAAGAGAAAAAATTTAGAGTCCAGATGGGGACTCAGCTTTTTTGTATCACCTTTATTTTGGGGACTCTTCTTTCAGTCTCTCAAGGTCTTAGCATCTAGTATTGTGTCCACCTCATTTCAAGCCACCAGCCCACCAGCCTCTATGTGTGGCAAGAACTAAAATTGTCCTCTAATTCCTAGGCACCAAAGTAACTAACAGTAGTGACCAGGGGGGACAGGAGAGATTCCTCTATTTTGCCTTTAGTAGTACAGGTCTTTTGCAGGCAACCCACACAGGTACAGACAGAAACTCATTACCATAGTCTCCATATCTGTTAAGTTTGAGCTAGTGAGTTGTGGAGAATGTGTTTCATCATCTTGCTTTGAGAAATTAACATTCGTAATGATATAGAGAGATAGGTTTGGATTTAGACATCTCAGCAGTTATGGACTTCTTCTGGTGGTTGGTTTGATGCTCGCTACTCAAATTCATTGCTTCCCTTGTGACTTCTGCCTCCATGTTACAATGGTGCTCCTCTACACGTACCTGGACATCAACTCACATGGCCTAAAGAAGCTCTTCTCCAATCCTAAGACTTTAGGATATTCAAACTGTAAGCTCCAGCCCAAAACACCCAGAGTGCGGTCTAGAGAAGGAAGCACACTTGTGTATGGGCACTTCCCATTCACCCAAGCATTTCTTGTCCCTGGAATAAAGAGATGGTTGGAAGAAAACCAGCTCAGCGCCTCTTTGGCATCACCATAAGGAAAGTATTTTTGTTTGGTCCCATGTGTCTTTCTTTAGTGGTGACAAAGTTAAAGTGAGACTTTTATCTAAGAGCATGTGGCAAAATGTTCCATGCAGTTTTTAAATTGGAGATCTCAGGGTAGAACTCAGTGAATATTAAGAACATCAGAAAATCTCCCCAGCCCAGGAACCATCCTGTAAATAGAGGGATAAAAACGGTAAGGGCTGGGGTTGAGGTGGAAGAGAAGAGTGATTGAGTGTCCTGTGTACATGACAGGACACTGCACTCGTGAACACAGCAGGGCTGGCTGCCTACCTGAGACACACGCACACAGATGAACTCAGGCAACATCCAACTTGGAGTGGGGAGGAGCTAAGTAGCCTCCACGCCTAGGTAAAGAGCTGCTGAGAACTGACAGCTGCTGGGAGAGGGCAGTCAGTTTTCCTTAAGGGTTATTACAGCTGGTCATTCTTCAGGAGATGGCTTCAAACCGGGAAGTATACAGCAGCCAAAACTGAACTTGGTGGGTTATTCAAAAGAAGGGGAAAAAGGAAGTTGAGATGGGGTGGCATATAGTTAGGGAGAAGATTGGGAAGGAGTTAGCAGGGAAGAGTAGGGAAATTAATATGATTGGAATATATTGTGCAAAATTCTCATAGAATTAACAAGCTTCGGTGAACATTCATTGTGTGTGGTATTGGGTTATCGAAGAATATTTTCATACAAGAGAGCATATGTCCCTCCATACCTCCTGATCCTCCCCTATCCTCCTCTTCTCCTATTATTGCAAGTCTCGTCTTGTTCCTAGACATTTTCACATCTCCTTTCATGACATCTTGCGTATGTGATCACATAAAGTCTATAAAGTCACAAAAAAGAGAAAAAACGTGCAGTGTCTGCCCTGCTGAGACTGGCTTGATTACTTATTCTCTAGCTGCATTCTTTCCCCTGCAAATGACGTGACTTAATCCATCATTATGCCTGAAAAATCCTTTGTGTATATTCATTGCATTTTATTTGTCTATTTCTCTGTTAAGGGCCACTTTGGTTCATTTATAATGTCTAAGATTAGAACATGTAACATCAGAAGATGAAGTACAAGTGGCCAATAATCACATGAAAAAGTTCCGCATCACTGGCCATATGAAAAACATAAATTAAAACTTCATTGTAATTCCTTCTCACCCCCATCAGACTGGCAGTCATTAAGAAAATAACAGCAGATGCGGAGAGAATGTGCTCATTGTTTCATTGTATATCGTGTTGGCGGGGTATAAACTAGTCTAGTCATTCTGAAACTCAAGATGGAGGTCCATCAAGAACTAAAACTAGATCTTTCTCATGACTCAGTCCCACCAGTCCTCAGAATTTATCCAAAGAACTTACGATAATTTGATTCACCACATTCTAGAAACATCCATTATACAATGTGAAGTTAGGTATTCCCTCTTATCAATTTACCACAAATATTAATATAATAGGCACAGATAAGATAAGCCATGATATCTGGTGCATGATTATCACTTTATTTCTGTTGATTGGCATTTTCTAAAACAAACGTAGTTTCGGAGGTTTTAATCTAGCTACATCATTATCATTTTTAAAATTCACATTATTTACCTGTTTAATGTTTCTGTATTTCAATTTTTCCTAAAGTGGACTTGAGGTGCATCTGGAAATATGTATATAAACTAAAGGATAAGTAACTAAAGCAGAAGAAGAAAAGGGATTAAAAAAAAAACCCAGAAAGTAAAACTAAAGTAATTGCAGAGTTAGTTAGCTCTTAAAATATGTGATGAAAATTGGCTGTGATGATAAACACCTTTGATCCCAGTAATCAGAGAGTGGAGTCAGGAGGTTCAGATCTACTGTGGCCTCATAGCGAGTTTGAAATCTGCATGGGTTACATGATATTCATATTCTTATTCTCTCTCTTTCCCTCTCCCTCTCTCCCCTACTCTCACTCCCTTGCTTACTCTCGTTCTCTCACTTCCTCCTCCTCCCTCTCTTTTCCTCCTTCTTCCCTATATCTTCATAGAAGGACATCTCTCTCATCCCAGCATTCATGTAGTGAGATGGAAGATGGAAACAGGGAATTCCCAGATGTTCTTGGGTCAGTGATCTTGATATAAGCAGCAGTGAACAACTACGTCATGCAAGATACAGCCCAATACCCAAAGTTGTCCTCTGAATTCCATATGTAATCATGTAAATGCGTGCTCATAAATACACATAAACACACAATACACACATATCATGTATTCACAAAATTACACACACACACATACAATTTCCATAGAAACTTATGACTCAAAATTGGTATAATTTTTACTTCAAAGATATCCTACATTTGAACATTTTGTATTTATATATTTATTTGCATTCACAGTTCCTGCAAAATTTATACAGTTTGTGAAATGATAGCATTCAAGTTTTGAGCAAACTGTACCAAGATAAGCAGAAGCCCAAGTGAACACAAATCTGAGATCTTCCTGCAATTCCAGGTCTCCTGGATTACTTTTAGGAAAAGATGGAGATGCATCCTACCCTTATCTGAGGGCAGTCTGCACACACACCAAATGCAAGGCTTATGTCGATGATTCCTGAATGCTGAGAAACCAATTCCAGCCATCCTTGACTTGAATGTTGACTCCAAACTGAAAACTATCAAAGCATAACCTAGAGCCTCACCTTTGCAATGTAGGTTACTCTCAGAAAATACATTTATGAAAAAATATTGCATTAATAAACTTAAATTATTGGAAGTTGGCACGGAAATACAACCCAGACACTGTCTTCTTTTTGCTCTTGTATGAATTAGGGCCATGAAGGGTTTTCTGATGAGTCCCCTCCCAAAACACTGTCCTGTTGTGCTCCTCTATCTGATGAACCCCCACCATAAAGCTGTGGTCTCTATCATAACTTTGTCATTATGAGCAGGAATCCCAAACTTGTAATCTTTCTTTTGATCAAGGCTTGCTTGGTATGCTTAATGATCTTCTCAAAATGTTCATCTCACTTACCTGAGATGAACAGCAAATTCATTTATTATAACCAATTATTTACTTAAGACTATAAAGTTAATAGAAATAATTATCATTATGAAGGAATATGAAGAAATATTTAAGTACACTCACCAATAAAGACACTGAAAATCAAGCCATGCATTGTGGCTGACACCTGCAATCCTAGCACTCTGGGAAGCTGAGGCGGGAGGATTTCCAGCAGTTCTAGGATAGCTGTATAAAAGGACACTTAAAAATATAACAAAAATCAAAACAACTGGAAGCTTTAAAAAAATCACATTGGAAAAGGAAATACACACCAAAAAGTATACGAAGATATAAAAAGCATTCTTAATAATGACAACTCAGAATTTAGATAAGTAAAACATATTTTTCAGGAGAGTTTTTGATTAACTATGAACTTGCAATTGCATTTCTTTTGTGCATTTATAGATAAGCTGACATTTTGCTCAATGATACGAATGAGTGAAGGCAATTTGAAATGATCCTTCATTTGGTGTTCTTTGCCATTTTAAAATGGCCCATTGCTTTTATGCAAGGATTCTCAGTTTACTTATCATCCCTTTTAACCATTTGTTCACGCTCAGTGTTACACAGTTGCCCCTGCAAAGAAGCAGCACCAGACACCTCCGCTTTTCACTTCAGAAAGCTAAGGGTGGAGAGCACAGACTAGAGGTTTATTTATTAAGAATGGGAGTGAAATCTCATTTCAGTTCAAACTTTAAAGCCCCTGCTATGTTTGCCTCGATCTTGATATGTTGAGAAGTCTGAAAGCTTGAAGCTAGCTTGGAGGTCACCATCACAAACTTCTATTCATGCAAGTTTTGTGAGCCCCAAATAAGGGAAATAAACTACTTGCCACTAATGCAAACTTCTAATTTTACAGTTCTTAATTTTTCATAATCAAAAATGCACTAAGATCTTGCAAACCTTAAAACATTGATATAAATGAAATAATATTCTCACATTTCCATATTTTAAAGTGTGTCTCTTGAAAGTATTATTGCTTACAGAGATGTTCAAGTGTGAACAGTCATGCTGACGCCTTAGGAAATCTCCTAGTGACAGCAAGTGTCCAGAGGACCATTTAACAGGAGCCAGTTTTAAAGATGGCAATTTAGTAATAAACAACAAAATTTAAGTTCTGCATTTTCTGATCCATTAGTTTCAGTTCTGGAATCAACTTAAAGGAGGTATAACAGTTACTAGGTGAAGATGCTGGTGAGTAAGGACATTCATCTTGAATTAAGTGGCAAGTTGTGAATCACTTAGTAAACACTTCTGGAACAGATAAGAGCAGAGATTCAGAAAGAATAGAACATAGAAGAAACCACTGCTGTGGGTGCTGTCGGAGATATTAAATACTAATGGTTGCAGAAACAGACCTAAAGTACAAACCAACTTCCGTAAGGATGTCTAGGAAAGATCTGGTTATCTCTCAGAGTAGAAATGACTAATCGAGGTGTGTGTGGGGGGGGGAAGCCGTGGACACTCATTCTTCATTCTACAGTGCAAGTTTGCCTATACTTTGCATTTCTGTAATAAATATGCAAATCTTTATGGATTTATTCTTTATACAATTTATAGGAGCTTATTTTCACTTGGAAGGATAACTGAAGAAATTATGTTTATAAAGACAAATGTAGCACATGCATATTGACTTAAGGAACAAATAGCTTGGAGTCTTTTTCTTAATACATAGAGCCGAAGATTGAGATTCCTTTCAAGAAGAATTATTTATGTTAAAGCATGGCACAGTTATCGATCCAAGTGATGTGTCCTGTATATCATTGTCACATATGTATCTATACATGGAAATGTAAGCTGGGGATTCATTTAGTGTTGGGTTTTCTATTTTTGTTCCCTTGATCTACATATCTGTTTTTGTGTCAGTGTCTTGGTGTTTGGATATCTACAGCTCTGTAGGAAAGATTGGAGTCTGGAATGTTCATGCCTCCAGCACGGTTCCTTACTGAAATGACTTTTGAGAATTTTTTTATTTCTGTGAAGAATGTCGTGGGCATTTTGAATAAGACTGCATTTAATATTTAACTTAATTTTGGTACAATGGTTATTTCACAACATTGGTTATACTAATTCATAAATTTGGGATGTTTTCCTTCCTTCCTTCCTTCCTTCTATCTTTCTTTCCTTCTTTTTTCTTTTTTTCCTTTGTTCTCCTTAATCTCTTCAGAATTTTAAAGGTTTCATTATAGAGGTCTTTCACCTCCTTGGCTAAGTTTATTTATTATTTTTTTTTGAGGTTACCGTTAATGGGAGTGTTTTCATGATCTCTCTCCCATGTTTGTTGTTGATATATAGAAACTTTACTAAGCTTTGTAAGTTGATTTTG
This sequence comes from Rattus rattus, assembly GCF_011064425.1. Classification (NCBI taxonomy): domain Eukaryota; kingdom Metazoa; phylum Chordata; class Mammalia; order Rodentia; family Muridae; genus Rattus; species Rattus rattus. The sequence goes on along the minus strand of NC_046156.1, from coordinate 176,472,771 downwards.
CATTCTGCCACTTCGTTCAAAGTGTTGGTCATTTCTAGAAGTTTCCAGGTAGAATTGTTGGAATCTCTTATGTGTAATATCTTAAAATCTACAAATAAGGATAATTTGGATTCTTTATATAAAATTTGGATATTAGCCCTCTATTGGATGTGGTTTAGTGAAGATCTTTTCCCAATCTGAAGGTTGTCATTTTGTCCTCTTGACTGTGTCCTTTGTCTTACAGAAGCTTTTCAGTTTCATGAGGCCCAGTTGGTCAAATGTTGATCTTAGAGACGAAGCCATTGGTGTTCTATTCAGGGAATTTCCCCCTGTGTCAATGGGTTCAAGGCTCTTTCCTACTTTCTCTTCCATTAGATTCAGTGTATCTGCTTTTATGTTAAGGCCCTTGGTACACTTGGACTTGAGCTCTGTTCAAAGGGATAAATATGGGACCATTTGCATTCTTCTACATGCAGACTGCCAGGTAGACCAGCACCATTTGTTGAAAATGTTTTCTTTTTCCCCATTGGATGGTTTTGGCTTCTTTGTCAAAGATCATGTGCCCGTAACTGTGTGGTTTTATTTCTGAGTCTTCAATTCTATTCCACTGATAGACTTGTCTGTCTCTGTACAAACACCATATATTTTTTAATCACTATTGCTCTGTAGTAGAGCTTGAGCTCAGGGATAGTGATTTCCCCAGAAGTCCTTTTATTGCTGAGAATATTTTCTCTACCATGGGTTTTTGTTTTTCCATATGAACTTGGGAATTGTTCTTTCCATGTCTGTGAATAATTGTGTTGGAATTTTGATGAAGATTGCACTGAATCTGTAGATTGCTTTTGGTAAAATAACCATTTTCACTATGTTAATCTTATTGATCCATTAGCATGGGAGATATTTTCATCTCAGGCCTTCAATTTCTTTCTTCAAGGACTTGAAGTTCTTGTCATACAGATCTTTAACTTGCCTGGTTGGAATTACACCAAGATACCAAAAACCCTATTAAAAATGTGGTACAGAGCTAGACATAGAACTCTCAAAAGAGGTTTCTTGAATGGTTCAGAAGTACTTAAAGAAATGTTCAACATCCTTAGTCATAAGGGAAATGCAAATCTAAATGGCACCGAAATTCCACCTTATGCTAATCAGAATGGCTAAGATCAAAAACTGGCCAGCACTGGCAGGCCAGGATGTGGAGAAAGAAGAACACTATTCCATTGCTGGTGGGATTGCAGTCTGGTACAAAACTCTGATCATCCAAAATCAATCTAGTGGTTCCTTAGAAAATTGGAAATAGCTCTACCTAAAGACCCAGCTACACCACTCCTGGGCATATACCCAAAAGATGCTTCACCATACCACAGGGACATAAGCTCTACTATGTTCACAGGGGTGGGGTTCGTGGGGTGGGTGGGAAGGATGGGAGAGTGCCCTCTCTGATGCAAAGGGAAGGGAGAATGTGATGAAGAATTCTGGGAGGGGGTAGCAGGAAGAGGGGAGACGTTTGGAATGTAAATAAATAAAATAATTATTTAAGAAAGAATAATTTGAATTCTTCATTTCCTACTCCTGTCAGTTTAACTTCTCTGTTTTGTTTTATTGCTCTAGCTAATTCCTTGGGAACTATACTGAAAAGAGCAGGGGTAGTGGAATGTGTATATTTGTATTATGTCTTATTTGTCCCTCAGATGGTTATGTCTTCCACTTGTATAGAAATCCTTCCATACATAAACACGTTGGGTGTATTACCCGTTGGGCTCACTATTAATCTCCATGCAGCTAATAAAAATAAAAGATAAAATTTGAAGCTTTCTTTAAAATTCCATTCCATTTAGAATTTTGTTATTTAAGGAAGACTATGTTTATTTCATATTTCAGTATCACCAGGAAAGCAAGGATTTGTACATTTTCTTTGAAATTGTATTATGCACTTGTATGTGCTGTGAATTACTGTGTTTATTTTTCTCATAATATGCAACATAATCCTGTTCTATGTCCTTATCTCTTCCTTAAGATAAAGAAGCCAGCTTTAGAAAGGTTGTGTAACATGTTCAGCATTGAGTGGCTATCAGCTTAGCAGGGATTTTTAATGTGGACTGGTCTTAACTTCTAGCTTATGCTTTTATAAACACATATATCTTTCTGAAATACCCTGCATACCAGAAGACTGAGGCCGGGCAGCACGATGTAATGCTAGCAGCTCCATCAGTATTCCAGGAGGAGACTGCTTTTTCACTGAAGAAGCATGCTTGGATGTCCTTGCCTTTACACGTTTTCAGGAGTTCCTTCTTGACATAATATTTCTTTACTCTGCAGCCGATCTGCATAAGATCCCATAAAATCATATTTCCTAAAAAGGCAGTACCTGTAATTTAGGGTAGAGGCCTCCACCTCTGATGGCTGAATATGGCCAAGTCTCCTGAAACTTGAATTTCTATTCTTCTCTATTTCTCTAACACAAAATAGAATATGCATAGCAAGAAAAGAAATGTTGGTTGTAGCCTTGCTGAATGGGTAGGGTCTATATAATGCCAGGAATAGGTATAGACATCATCATCTGAAATAAACAAATCACTGTACTATATATATTCATATATATACATATATACATATATATATGACTGAATTCACTGAACAATTAATCTCTGTAACTCCAACAAAATTTTAATTAGTGTTTCTCATTATACACTTTAATGCATAGAATAGTGTTTAGAATGATAAATCTCTTTATTTACATGAACCCTCAACTTCCTAGTTTGATAATATTGACCAGTTACAGTATCAGATATAAAGACGGTTCGGATCCCTAGCCACTCCTTAAAATCTATTTAAAAAGTGTGTGAATGATCAAAACGTACCATGTCCGTGGCATCATAGAACTTATTTTCCTCCTTTGAAAAACTGGCATCTCAAATTTTCTTTCTTGAAAACATGCAATTTCCATCTAAAATGTATTCAGTTTCACAGTTACATTAGCAAATCAATGCCATGCAGGCAGAATACCATTGTATAGGCCAGTGGACACTGGACCACAGTTGTATTCTTTCTTTAGTTCTGTTTGTGTGTCCTCTATAACTTGCAGGAAGTTTAATAAGAGTTTAGGAGTATTTTGGAGGTATAACAGGTTACTGCAGAAGAGCCCTTGCATATTTTGTATGTTATTGTTAGACAAACAATAAGGGCACAGTATACAAAAATCAACATTTAATGAATCAAAGCATCCAGAGTTATCATATACATATTTTATCATCCATTTCAAATCCAAGTCAAAATGTTTCTTCCAGAGATCTCCTATGAACTACTGAATTCTTAGTACTTCCTTTAAAGTTGAAAACATTAAACGCTCAAGCTCGGTCTCTTTCACTTTAATGTCCACAGGAACGAGTGAGACAGGGACGATCCCATGTTCTTTAGACATCAAAAAATTACTGTTTTATGGCTGCACTAAAACAGACCTAAAAATACAAATTCCCCTTGATTTCTTTTTAATTCATCAACTGAGTCTCTCATAAGGTCCATGGCCTCCTGACTCAGTGTCACCAACGTGAAGCAGAAAAGACTGGATTTTTCTCATGAGTCATAGTAAACAGCGCAGTGGGGAACAGAGAAACAAGGTAAGGAGGAATCTCACGTCTATCTTAACAGAAACTCAAAAACTAACCCTTCCCCTGGGTGTACCTCATAGCTGATATAGCGCCTGTTAAATAATAACTAATGTAAAATGCACAGAGTCTGAAAGGGAATCGCCTATGGGTCCCAGTAGCCTAGGCAAAGTGTTGCAATGGAAAGCAAACATGTTGAAACTCAGTTCTTCAGTGCTGAGCCATAAAAGATAACTGGGGATTTATGCTTTATGAATGCCATATGCTCAGACATGCTCATATTTTTTCTGGATGAATTTGACTTAGATTATTTTCTGGATGAATAATGCTTAAGATTTCAACTACTTATTTTCTGACTAATGCTACTTACTCCCAGTCTGAGCCCATCAATAACAATTTACCAATAATGTATACAACCATGAAAGTTCCCTGGATTACTCAGACTTCCCATCTCCCTCAAGCGTCCAACATGACTTCCAGTCTCCCTCAAATATCCAACATGGCTTGTCTGGTCAGTTGATATCATTAAGAAAACTGAAGGACTCGGGGATGCCTGTAGCTTGCCCTCCACCCAATATACCTTCCACACCCTCCAGCATCAGACCGCATATACTATGTTGTTATGCCCATTACAGTAGCTTAACTTTCTTTTACCTATGAAAACTAGACTGTTGTGTACAAGCTCATGTCTTGCTGTTTTCCTCATCTTCTGCTATTAGCTTTTGTTCCTTTACAATTCCCTGGAATTTAATGGAAACAGTACTGTGCTTGCTTTTGCTTTAAGACAGTGCTTCTCAACTTATGGATTATGACTCCTTTGGGGGGATCACAAATCAGGTATCTTGCATATCAGATAATTACATTACAATTAACATAACAGTAGCAAAAATTACAGTTATGAAGTTGCAAAAAATTTTATGGTTGGGGTCACCACAGCATGATGAGCTGTATAAAGGGTCACAGAATTAGAAAAGTTGAGAATCACTGCTTTAAGAGAAAAGCATAGCACTCACCCCGCCCTCTCTCTTAGCAGCAAAACTCTTTCCAAGGTTTCCTACACTCAGTATTTCCACCTCTGCTCCAAGTATTCTTGTTGCATTCCACCCAGGGTTCCTCTATAAAATCCTCTGAAACTTTGCGACAGCCTGATAAATCCTATTATCAACTCTCGGTCCTCATCTCTTCTTTTTCTAGATGATCACTTTTCCAGTAGTTCTTTGAGTGGTTCATGTGAATTTTGATCATTTACCCAAACTCTTCTCAGATTTACTCTCCTTCCAACTTTGTGCTATTATTATTATTATTATTATTATTATTATTATTATTATTATTATTATACTTTCTTTTACCTATGAAAGCAAGACTCAGGGACTTGTTGGTTAAGTGGTTGAATGCTGCAAAGTAAGTGGCAATGTTTTAACCGTGTTAGAAGGTGTTAGGCACAGGGTCCCTTCTGTCCTTATAAGGGGAGTGCTAAGCTTTCTCTCCTTTCATACAATGCCCTGGCCTCAGGTTACAAGCAGCATTTGAAGAGTTGATTACTCTCAACTTCTTGAGATTCCTTCTCTACTAGGCAGTAAGAGACACCCCAATGGCTCTAGAGACTCTTGTAGACTGGCAAGGCTGCTTCAGCCAATTGGAAGAAGCTGGCTTTCCAATAGGATCAGTTTCTGAGGGAGGACACCACCACTGTTACATAGGAATCTATCTGATCCCACCTTGTCATACATATGCTAGAGGAGGAACGACCTGTGCTCTTTTCTCTGCTTCTTCCCATGGAGACCAGAGATTGGATCCGACAAATCCACTGTGAGATCATTTTTTCAATAAAACATGTTCTGTGATTTAACAAACTGCTGTTAAATACACCCTTGGGTCTCACTGGGCTTCAAGAATTCCCTCATCTTAGTTTGTTTCTCCTCCTAGGGAGTATCCTTTAATTATTTGCTTTAATTTTTTCTTTTAGTCTCACGGTTAGACATCTCTGTTGAATGTAAGACAGCATTGCAGCAGATCAGCGACTTGCTCAGCCATCATCAGAGAAGTTTCCTCCTGCAGCCGATGGGAATAAAGAGAGACCCATAGACATTATACAGAGAGTGAGAGACCTTGGAACACTCAGCCCTCCCCCTTCTCCATCAAATGGCATGGCTCCATCAGATCCCTCCCATTAGGGCTCAAAGAACCCTGTGGAAAATGAGGTGGAAAGAGTGAAGAGACAGGGTGAAGAACACCAAGAAAACAGGAACCTCTAAATCAACATGACCTTTGTACATGTGGACTCATAGAGACTGAAACAGCTTGGGTATGGCCTGCATCAGATGCAGGACTAGGGCTGAAAGACGTGAACACATGCCCCCATCCCTAACCTAGAAGCAATCCCCAATTGATAGCCACTTGCAACTAAAATTTTAGTTTTCTCTTAGAGACTCTTACGGGAGAAATTATTCTTGATATTTGTTTTATTATATATTTTCTCTCTTTTCACCCGACACATCCTTTGCTCTATCCTGAATGAATAAGTTGGTCCCTGCATTCCTTTGTTTGTTTTGTTCTATTCGGATGTGTTAGTTTGTGTTTTCAGTTATATTTAATTTCATTACTCTTTTAGAGGACTGTTATTGTTGCTGTTTTTTAATTGTTTCTTTTTTAAGATAGCGTTCCTCTGTGTAACAGTCAACTCACAAAAATACACTTGCCTTTGCCTCCCTAGTGCTGGGATTAATGGCCTGCATCATTCTTGGCTGTTTTCTAATGAGAGACAGAAAGGAAGTATATCCACATGGGAGGGGAGGTAAAGCAGAAGTGGGAGGAGTAGAGGGAAGGAATGCTGTAATTGTGACATATTATGTGAGGAAAAAATCTATTTCAATAAAAGGGAAATAATAGTTTTATCCAACAAAGGAAGAAAAGTGTGATGAGGGACAAGTGGAATACCAGGGACATTTTACATCCATGGTGATAGCTACTTACATATGTAAGAAGTTGTTCCATGGTACAATTACCTGTTTATGTGTCTATAGGTATCCTGCCTTTTAATAAAAAAATCCTGAACCAGTCATTGTAGAGATTATGGTTAATCTTCACAATGGAAAACAATAAAGCACATCTTATATTAATGTTATGATTATTAAGAAGCAGCATGTGCAGGTAACTGCTAGTCTGTAAAGTAGCGAATGAATTCTACTTTGCTGCTTCATCTTTCTCCCTTGAAGGCAGCGTTGCTCATATTTCACTACATTTCTCCCCTCCATGCAAATAGCTAATGGGTTTTAAGGAGGATTCTGCTCTGACAGGCTGAAATGTTGATGAGCCAGGAAAGCATCAGTATTCCAGGATTCCAGGGATTCCAGCTTAAAGATTCCAACTTAAAATCAAAGAAACACTAGTATTTTAAGATGATGATCAATAGGTAGGCTGGGAAATACATGTAATTAAAAGAAAAATTATGCACATATATGCATCCAAAATTTCACTTTAAAACTTTCATTATTATTATTATTACTATTATTATTATTATTATTATTATTATTATTATTATTATTATTATGTGTGTTTATGTGTGTGTGTGATGTGCATTATGAGAGTGCAGGTATACGGCCTGGCATACGTGTGAAGAACAGAGGACAACTTTTAGGATCATTTCTGTCTTTCTACTATGGGTTCTGGGCACTGAGCTCTTGAGTTTCCGGGCTTCCACGGCAAGTATTTTACAAACTGAGCCATGTTGCTGAACTTGTGGTAAAATTCTTGTGTCTCAGATGGTACAAATCTGGGTAAGAACTTCTTCTTTATGTCCCTATAATTATACTTGTCTTTTTATTAGAAGGTTCTTCTCACTCATTTGGGTTTGTTTGCTTGCTTTTTTGTTTTGTTTTGTTTTTTGTTTTTTGTTTTTTTTTGGGGGGGGGGCATGGTTTGCAGTTGCAAATTTCAAAGATAAAATTACTTCAAATTCTTGTGAAAGAATTATATTCTTTCTCTTTCATTTGCCCAGTTTTATTACCATTTCTTACAGAATTTGAGTCTCTATTTTAGAGAATTCCTGCACTTTCTGATTATAATTTTAATAGTAGCGTGTATTTTGTAAACACTTCATGATATCACTAAACTTTTCGGTCTCGAGTTTGTGGTTTCGTTGCTTGCTGGGGACCATGGAAGCAGAAGCCTTCTCTCTGTGGTTTCCATTCCCAGACCCTTCTCTCACTCTCATCTCTACAGTAGCAGCCCAAAATCTTTGAGAGTGAGGTTTTGAGGTCTGTTATTAAGAGAAATATTTATTTCTCTGCATTTCTGATCCTTATTCAATAAGTTATTAATAATTATTATTAACTATTGTTGTTGTCTCATCTTGATTCCAGGAAAGATTTTGTTTTCTTGCTCTTTCTACTCATTTCCTCTTGATTTCCAATTAAACTCACCCTTTTTTGTCTTCAACCTACACTATGATTAGTCTCTGTCTCTTAAATCGACTCTCACCCTTATTCTGTCTTTCGGACATACATGCATATAATATGGTTTGATCAAATCTACCACCATTCTCTCCACTCTAACTTCTCCCTAATCCTCATTACAACCTTTTCCTCACAGGTTCATGGGTTCTTTCTTTAAAAAACCCATGGAGTCTAGCTACTGCTACAAGCGTGTGCATGAGTAGGAACAAGTTTTGTATGCGTGAGTAGGAGCAAGTTTTATGGCTTAGATCTCTCGGTATTGAGGTGTTTATTTGCCCTGTTATTTCCCAGAGTCCTTAGAACAAAATGGGGCATTCTTCTACTGAATGTTCCTGATGGATAGAATTTCTCCTATAGCCTACTAGCAAAGAAAAATGCAATTTAAACATTGTATAAATGGAATCATTATAGTTTATGATATCTTCTATTAGCCATCCAGTGAGGCACTCTCCTAGAGAATAACCTGAGGAAGCTACCTAGAAAGTGTCTGTACAGAAACCTTCCCTTTCTTGGTAGCATGAGCAGGAGATAACCTTGTGCAAAGCTGAAGAAAGACTCTCCAGACAACTCTGGGTGTTTTAAAGAGTGAACACCCTATGGACAATGAACGGGTGTAGAAAGACAAAGACAATGAATAGTCCAGTTGACTGTCTATTGCAGTCATTGCAAGAGAAGTACATGGATTCACGGCAGCAGCCTGGTATCCCTCATAGAATCTGGTGACTTGCTAGATAAGAATATTGCCTTGAAAAGGTGAGCCATTTGCACATATGTGAAGAACAGACCACAGAACAGCTGAGATAAGCCAGGAAGTCATCGGAGACTTTAGGAAAGAGATTTTCATAGGCAGAAAAGGAATTGTAGAAGTATAATTTGAGCATAGTAAATGTGTAAATACTTTAAAGCTAGGTAATGTTTGGATAAAGGATTAAATGGTGAATGTAAAGATGACCTAAGCTTACTCCCCTAAGAATCTTAGTATTTAGAGTCAGGAAAGGGAGTAGATAAATGATACCTACTGGAGGTTTCTAAGAGCATAAGGCAAATAAGCAATATTTTCATCAATATCTACTAAACTGTCAGATGTAGTAAAGTTGTTTATTCATTGAAATTAGATCAAATAAGTTACAACAACACCCTGCATTAAATAAATGTTTTCAGTAAGTAGGTCAGAGAAAAAGTCAAATAGGTGATGTAATGCTGAGCTTTAATATAACTAAATGGAAATGGGCAGAAAACATTATCTGTTGTTTTTATCACCTATAAGATTATTTCTGATATTTGAAAATCAAACATGTGAAAAGATCTTTTCAAACCACAAGAGGAAGAAAGCCAGGGAAAAGTGCCAGAAGATGGCTTTCATGCAGTATTCTGGAGTATTCTAGACTTTGACTTGTGTGCATGTATCATCACTTTGAAAATAATTTAAAAATCAATAAGAATGAAGCAATGCTCTTTTTTACAAAAATCTCCATTTTAATAACATATGTAGGAATAAACTTTCATAGGAAAGGGACAAGACTTTCTGAGGACAGTCCACTTATGTGATATGATTAAACTCAGAGAAGTAAAGCTGGTGCCCAACCAGAAGTGTCACCACGGCTGATTGGTGTTCATGGTGTGAAAGGTACGCTGCCTGCTACCAGAAGTTAAAAGTGATCATTAATATCACCCTGCTACAAACCATGCAGCCTCATCACCAGCCTACCTCCAAGATATACTGGTTCAACACTATCACCAATGTTACAGAGTAACCGACCACTTTCTGATTGGATTTAAGGCCCACTCTATGAAATGGAACCCATGCCTGACACTGTTAAGGGTTGAAGAACCTGAAATATATAGACCATGGATCTAGGGAAAACCTGCTGCTTTTATTCTGCTAAAGGAACAAAGCAATAAAATAAATTATTGCTGTATCCACAGATCACTGCATTATTCAACTGTCATCAGAGAAGCTGCTTCTTCCAGTAGATGAGAAGTAACGCAAAGACTCACAATTGAACAATGTGAAGAAAGTGAAAGAATTTGGAGCATTCTGTCTTAAATGGGATGTCTTTATTAAAACCCTTCTCCTAAAGGCCCAGATATCTATGTGGAAAAGGATGTAGAAAAATTGTAAAAGCCAGAGGTGGTATATGCCTGCTAACAGACCAACAAAACAGTGCCTTCCAAACACAGCAGAACTGATGTACATATGAATATGCATATGAATGTATACATATGGATGATACACATATGCATAGAGACTGTGGCAGGATTGTATGAGCTCAAGCCAGAGTGGTCCCAGACCTGAAAAGGGGAAGTATACACAAAGATCCATGACAAAGAAGAAACTGTATGAAACTGAATTGCTAGCAAAGAAAAAAAAAAAGGTTTTCTCTACTTGACTATCACTGGGTATATTAAACAGACTGCAAGCCATATACCCAGGAATAGTTGAGTAAAACAAAATGGATGCCATTTGTGTGTGTGTGTGTGTGTGTGTGTGTGTGTGTATACGTGTATATGTGTGTGTCTCTTTTGTTTTGTCTTTTGTTTCATTGGTTTTTATTTATTTGTTTATTTGTTTTGTTTTGTTTTTGTGAGAAAGTGACACACAAAAAGAAAGACCATGAAGTTGGGTAGATAGGAAGGATTGGAATTAGTTGGGGAAGGAAAATAATCATGAATAAAACTTCATGAAATATTTTTAAAAATAAAAATTAAATATATGTTTAAACATAAAAGTCTATAATCCTAGATGAAATACTTAATATTACACAATTCCAATCATTTCAGAGGCTGGGTGTTGAGGCAAATGCCTTTAAACCTAGTATTTGGGAGGCAGAAGCAGGTGGAACTCTGTGAGTTGGAGGCTAGCCTGGTCTATACAGTGAGTTCCAGGACACTCAGAGCTACATAGACCCTGCATTAACCCCTATACCCTCAAACAAAACAAACAAAACACCATTTGTTCTAAATTAATAGGAATGTCGATGGTTGGTGTGAGCAAAAGTCTTGTTTGTATAAAAATTATATATTTTGCTTGGTGTTTCTTCTTTGGGAAATATTCTCCCTGCCAAGGTTATTGGGGAATACTCTTTTCTCTGTCAAGTTTATGACTATGTGATGATCAGAGACAGCACAAGTCTGGGAAGTGAGGGTGTATCTTATATTTCAGAAAAAAAAATGGTAGAGTGCTGTGACCTTCAAGACAGTACTGAAGGCTGTGGGAAAGAATACTGAAAACATGAGTTCAAAAATATATAATTTCTCTAATATGCAAAATATACAGATGCAATATATATAAGGAGCTTCACAGATCTAAAGAAACAGAGGCAGCTGTACTATGAGCCAGTTTGTCAGAAAGATACTAAGGAAGAAGATAAAAAGATTTAGGGATGAGTGATCGCAGAGCAAGATTCCCAACCATCTAAGTTTTTCGTTTATGCTTATAAAAGCAGGCAGATTTCCAAGTTCAAGGTCAGCCTGGGACAGAGGAGTTTAGGTCCAGGCCCAGGCATGGTAAAGATGGTAGAAACAGTAATTTCAAGTGTGTGTGTGTGTGGGGGGGTCCCACCTAGCTATCTTATTGTCTGTGCTTGTGCTTGCTATCTCTTTCTAAAAATCAAGGGACAGGGTTATGGGATAATCAAAAGGGAATCTGGTGTAATGACTGAATTGATACATAGATAAAAGATTGGGCTTTTGAACTGCAAGAGATGAAGTACCCAGAGAGTTTTTAGAATAGTGTAAATAAATAAATAAATAAATACATAAATAAATAAATAGCAGCAACAACAACAACAACTGTGTCTTGAACAGAGAGTTTTTGGAGATCTCCAGAGAAAGCTGTTTTATGCAGAACATAGAGAGAGCTATCTGGAAAGTTGTCTCAAGCAAATCATAGGCCATCAGCTTGGACCCATAAAACTTTGAATCATTTGTTTAGTGGCTCCCAGACACCACTTCTTCAGAATCCCTCTCCAAGCCAAGGCTGGTCCTATGGATTACATTGACTGAGTTCTTTTGCCTTCTGCCTTTTATTTTACTCGATGAGAGACACTGGAAAGACCAAGAAGAGCAATAATCTCAACGATTATTCTCCCAATTTCCTCTCTTAGATGGTAGTGGCTGGTCCCTTTAAATCTTCTCAAAGGTGACCTGTGTCCCATGATTTCAGCACCTTCAGGCTCTGGTTACTCTGAGCCTCCCTCTCCCTCTTGCTTTCTTCTTCATGCCCTTCAGAGAAATCATCTCTTATGGTTTTCCTCAACCCCCTCCACATATTTTTTGTGAATAGTTTCCTCATTGCTCCTCTAAAAATCCTATTTTTTAATTGTATCCTTCTTTAGTATCCCATTTCTCATATATGAGAATGATTTATAATTTAACTGCTAGATCTACTTCTTCATACTTTCTTTCTCCCATAATATGACCATTCCTGACTTTCAGCCATAAATTTCTTAAGTAGATTATGCTCTTTCCATTTAACAACAGAATGGCAACACAGTACTAACATATTAGATATATAAAGAAAAAATGTATGAACCAAAATAACTAAAGCCTTTTGTGGTGTATGTTACACAAAAATGATCATTTTATAGGAGCACAATCTCTATGATTAATGTTCATTAATGAAGAGCTTTTCGCATAGTAACAACTCAAAGAACCTCTATGAAGAACTTGTTACCAAGACCTTGACCATCAGAGATACTAAGTTTGGGGTGTTGTTTCAAATTGATGGTAAGAATAATGCACCCTTGCAAATGTGGCAAAAGGATCCAGCCTAAATGCTACCCCCAGTCTACTATTTTTTGGGTAAATATACTATTTCTATGATTTTTGGCTAAAAACACCAAAAGGCAAAAAACAAAAACTTATTAAGAGATAATTCAGGATAATCTTACCTATAAAGACACTAAGCTTTCAAATTGGAATTGCTGGCAGAAAAACTCACCTTTAAAAAATTTTTACTACATTTTCCTGTTACCTTGTATTTTATATAAAAAGGAGACTATTCAAGATATATAGAAACAGATTGGCATATGTTTTCCCCTGACAATTATACAGAGCAGATAATAAAGATATACAGTATTATAATTCATGATTCAACTACTTCCTTTTTTTAGAGCTGTTTGAAACCCTTTCAGATACTCATTATTTGTGTTCTGCAGCTCCATCTGATCTCTAGGCATGCTTTATTCCTCCTACCAATTATCTTTAGTTTGGATCCAACCCAAGGGTAGAACAGATTTTTACTTCCTTTCTTTGAAAACATCTGGTTCTTGGCAATGTTTTTTCAAAATACCAACCATGGACTATTTGTATCAGACACACTTAAGAGACTTAATGTAAAAACAAAGATTTCCGGGCTCCACTTCATAGAATTTAAGTCCAAATAGTTGGTGGTTAGGGTCCAGATTTACACATAGAAAAATGTTTCTCAAGCATGGGGATATGATCTAGATTGAATTTTTCAACATGATCAAATTATTTTAGAAAGCCCATGATTTTTGTATCAGAAGCAATCTCCACCATTCTCTTACTGTTTAATGGAACAATTTCTCTGAACCAGGCATTGGATTGGGATAGAGACATAATAGGTAGTAAGGACAATACTGACTTGCCTTCATGGTATTTTAAGACTAATGGAGAAAGAGACATCAAAGAACAGCCTAAATGAATATAAAATAAAAACTTGATACAAGTAAATAGTATTTAAGTACAAATATCACACAAGGAAGGTATGCTTAAACCACGAGAGGAATCAGTGTGTACTAGGAGATAATGAGAGGTATCTTTTCTAGGCAGAAAGAGTGTCATATGGTAAGACCTCATATGACATAGCCTATCAGTGTGTAGGACTGAGGCACCAGTAGAAATGTAACTGGGATGAGGGGTAGGATAAAGTGAGGAGCCCACCCACCTAGACTGATAAAATATTTTCAGACATAATCTCAGCTTGCAAAACTCAGTTTGTAGATGAAAATTACTCATAGTTGTAACTTACCTGTAAAAGACTAAAACTACTGAATGACAAGTGGCTTATGTTTTATCATAGCTAGCTAGTGGTAGAACAGGGTAGCAGATCTTTTAATCTCTCAGTAGTATTTGTAACTGAATCTCTCTAGAAAAAATGAGGGTGAGAGATGTAAATATCCCTTGAAAACCTTTACTCAACGTGGGTACTCAGGGATTCCTGAAGGTTTTACTGTGTGATTTTATAGCTTTTCTTCAACGTTTATTGTTACTCAAAAAGGAAGTTACCCATTTAGAATGGATCACCAGGAATGCAGTTCTTGATCCTCTCTTCTGCTAGACTTTATCCACTGACAAGTTTTCTCTTCCTCCTGCTCCTCCTTCTGCTGCTCCTCTACCATTTCTTCCTATTCTTCCTTATCGTCTTCCTCCTTCTCCTCTTCCTCACCTCCTCTTACTTCCTGTTCTTCTTTCTTCTTCCTCATGCTCCTCTCCTTCTCTGCATTCCTGACACCTTACTCTCCTCCACTTCTCCCTCTCCCTCTCCCTCTCCCTCTCCTGTCCCTCTCCCTCTCTGTATACCAGGCTAGCCTCTCTTTTTTTGTCACAGTCTAGCCTCAAACTCACTATATAACCAAGTAAGGTTTTGAACTCTGAATCTTACTGAGTCTATTCAAATGTTGAGATTATCATTATATGATACTACACTAAATCAATGTGGTAAAGCGATTGAACCCAGCATTTCCATGTGTTCTAAGAAAGCACTCTATCAACTTGATAGACTAGCACTCCCTCTTATCCCTTGATTAAAGTTATTCTCATTATGTTAACTATATTACATTATGTTTCATCAAGTTTGGATGACTGTTTTAATTTTTTGTTCTTAGAAATCACTTAGAAGATGTATGTCCCCTGAATTCAGGTATCCCTATTCTTATCTTTTTATTTTTTCAACTGCATGAGTAGATGAAAGAGACTAATCTAAACCTCAACAACTAACAATACACATAAACACTTCAAAGACTGGTTTACTAAGACTCGAAAGTCTTAGTAAGTTTTTGTTTGTGTTAGTCAACTTTAATACAATAAGAGTGGCTGCCCCCTTGGTCTATGTTCTGATTGGTCTGTCCATTTGTCTTTAGAAACATTCTCAGCAGTTCGGTGATTTATGTATCTTTCTTCATTTATTTTAAATCAGCTATCTTCACCATCCCACAATGTCTGAACTTTGTTTATTTTCTTTGCATATTCCAATTTCTAAATATACATTGATCAGACAGTACATGCTATAAACGATATGTTTGGGGAAGGGGTAAGCTGTCATGAGGCTATTCTTTACAAAGCAACTAGTGAATCCCTAAAGTCATTAGAAAGCAACATTGTCTCTTATATTTCTTCTTTGACAACTTGACCTGTAAGACTGAAATTAGAGTAATCATGGGCCAAGTATAAGATCTTTGATGAGTGAGTGAGTGAGTGAGTGAGTGACTGAATGGACAGCTCAGAATTATGCTCCTGAGACTTCTGCACAGCAAATACAGACAAAAAATTCTATTCAGTGTCAGCCTTGATCCTCAACTCCTTTCCATATCTCACACATCTCATGATTACTGGGGACTTACCCTCCCAGTTCTGTTCTCTTCCAGAGCAAGGCTCAATTCCTTGGCTCTCTTAGTTCACAAAGATCCCATAGAGTTGAATATGAATATATCTCGAGCATCTCAGTTAATCCACTAATGCTTTTCATATGTTTCCCCCCAATACTTGGAAAATGAAAGATGTTTAGAAACAACCTCATCTATACAAGTGTATCATGTAGAAAACACGAACATGTTAAAATGCTCAGTAGTCCCAGTTTATATGCATAAGAAAATTACTTTTACTTCACCAGTGTCATAGCTAAATGAAGTCAGCGTGAGTCAGGAATTCCAAATTAAGACAAAGAAAACAAACAAACTAACTAACAAAAAGCAAAGTAAACAATGTAGGAATTAGACAGTAGTTCTGAGAGAAAATTGTTTTCATTCTGTGTCAGTTTGACCTTGAAGGGAATGATGGGAAACATACTCTGTATTTTATGAGGTCTCATGCCTTTGAGTTATGACTCCAGCATAAAACCTGATTCTGTTACTTCTAGGACTCAGAGTTGCCACATTATTCTGAAGCACAATTTGTTGTTAGAAATAAAAGTGAGAGGGCTAGAGAGATGACTCAGTGGTTAACAGAACTGGCTGCCTCTCCAGAGAACTGGAGTTTGATTCCTAGCACCTATATGGTAGCTTACAACTATCTGTAACTCAAAGCCTAGGAGATTTCATGCTCTTCAGGCCAACAAGTATACTGTATGCTTGTGGGATGCATGTAGACAAAACACTTATACATGTAAAAGTTAATTAATTAAAAAAATAAAATCATTCAGGAAGAAGCATTGGCTCCAAACATAAAATATCACATTTTGTTTCATTGCCTATTTGTCTAGGTACTGTTTTAGTAGTTATTTTTTAATTTTTAGTTTTTATTATATTGTATCATTTTAATTATTTCAGTATGTAAACTTTTGCACTTGCTGTGTTACCAGGTTTTGTAAGGTTACCAAGGAATGATACCCATACTCAAACAGTATGCAAAAGCAAAGAGTGCTTTATTCTGCAGAAGTCCAGCATGCTAGGGTCTACCATCTTCCAAGATGGAGATGCCCAAGTGAGCTTCCAATTTAAAGCACATCGGAGGAATTCTGGGGAGGAGTAGGTGACCCTCTACCTTAATCTGTTGGCTCTCTCTAGGGACATTTCAGAAACATTGCTGAGGCATGAGGAGCTAGGGAAGAAGTATGAAAACTGTCGCTGAGAAAGTTTGGAAACTGCTGCTGACCCATCTGTGAAGTAGATATGGTCCTCATCTGGCCAGGATATGTCAGTCAAGTCTGGCGTGATGTTCTGAATGTGCCCCCAGAACTCCAGAGCAATCATGCTGCCCATTCGAGGATGGGTTAGGTAGCAATGTGGGTTCAGGTTGATGGAACTGGGATGCTAAGAATGATTTGCATTTCCCTATCTCAAATCTAGATAGACCTTGAAAACTAAAAATAAGCAGAGAAATATATAACTAAGTGGTGCCACAGATCAACAGTATTTAACATATTTATTAGATATTTCACTGAATATATAGGAAACATATAGTCTCTTTAGACGCATGTGGAACCTTCTCAAAAATCCATTTCCTCTCCTTTTCTCCCCCCAATCCCTGCCATGTACCCTCTTGCTCTCTTCCAAATCCATTGCCTCTACCATTTTTTTAAAAAATGGTTTATATGTTAATATGTTCATATTTAAATATGAACAGTTATATATAATAGCATATCATATATATGACCATAGATAGAGAAGATAGATGATAGATAGATGATTGATAGATAGACAGATAGATAGATATGGATAATAGATGCAAAATTCCTAAGTATAGCTTGCTGACTCTGTATAAGGTTACTTGTATGGGAGTACTTTCAGGACAACAGTTTTGCTACTGAAATCTACAACATTTTTGTTATTGGCAACAAATTGAAATTTTCTCTGACTGTAGGGAAGAGATTGCCTCCTCACTGATGTAAAGAAAGTGGCATACAGCAGTGGTTGAAATGGTCCTTTGGGAAAATGTAGTATAATGAGCCTTTCTAAGTGACATGCTTAAAGTGTAATTTAACATTATGATGAATTAATAATTCCCTAGAAACAATAGCAAGAATAACACCAGAAAATACACACTAATTAGAGCTCAGACAGTGTACTTTTGATAAATATTGGACCAATGAAGAAATAAGGAAGGAAAAAAACTCACAATCCTAAAATGAAATGAAAATAAAAACCCAACCACTGGCACTTCTAGGACAGAACCAAGGCAACATTGAGAGGGACATTTATATCTGAAGCATTTTAGATGTACTTTAACAATCTAAAAAATAAGAAGATATTATATACAAGCATAGCACATAGAAAGAAACAATATAGATAATAAACAAATAGATAATAACAAATAAAGGGCAGAAATTAATGAAATGGAGGCTCAACTCAACAGATTAATATTGCAAATAATGGGATGTTTGAAAAATTTAGTAAGATTTCAAAACCCTTAATCAAATTAAAAGTGACAAAAATCCACAGAGTTTGAGATGTAAATGTATTTGCAAGAGAGTCCAGTGAAAACTACATCATTAAGGCATATTTTACATATTCTCTAAAGCTGAAAATTTTGAAAGAAATCTATAAAATTGCTTATTATTGTCAAACTAAAGTCATGGGACATAAGCAATTTAATCAGATAATACTGAGCAGTGTTGCTGAGGTAGTCTCCCCACAAAGAAACACCATGGACTGGAAGGGTTCACTGCTGGATTCGTTCAAGGAAGAATGACTACAATCACTCTCAAACCTTCCAAGAAAGAACTGACTCTTCATTCTTCACATTGTTCCATGAGATTGAAAGGGAGTGAACAACACTAAACTCCTACAAAGCCAGGTTTGCCCTTATACCAAACCTGGACAAAGAAAGGCACACCAAGTAAAGGAAACTACAGGAAAGTGTCTGTAAAGAATATAAATACAGAAATTCTTAGGAAATAAAGAAAACCCTTGCAAACGAAATTAAAAAACACATTAGGTGACTAAATTAGTTTGGCCCTAAGGATGCAAGCTTGTTTCAATATACATAAACCAAAACACGTAATATACTATATACATAGACTTGAGGACAGAAATCACATGGTCACCTTGATAGGTACAGAAAAGGCATGTGACAGTGTTCAACATGCTGCCTCTCAAAGAAAATAGAAGTATATAGAAATACCTCAACATAGTAAAGGCTTTATTTAACAAACCTGCAGTCACCATTACAGTACATAGGGAAAAACTGAGAGAACTTCCTCTTATACCTAGACTGAGACAAGGATGCCTTTTCTCCTCATTCAATATAATTCTTGAAGTCTCAGGTACACAATAAGACAAGAGAAAAAAAGTTGGGCAAAGATGCATCTCTATTTCAGATGACATGGGTCTATAGTTAAAAGATGCCCTGGACTCCCTGAGCTCTTAGATCTTGATTGAACATTTTCAATCAAGTCGATGAATATAAAATTGACACAGAAAAGAATCAATAGCTTTTCCATAATATTAATAATCAATTTTCTAAAAATAAATTAGGAAAAACACCTCTTATGAAAGCTTCAAACATATCTAGGAATATACCTACCAATATGAACAACAATGCCAAGCAACCAGAACTTCCAGGGACTAAGCCACTACCCAAAGACTATATGTGGACTGACACTGGGCTCCAACCTCATAGGTAGCAATGAATAGCCTAGTAAGAGCACCAGTGGAAGGGGAAGCCCTGGGTCCTGCCAAGACTGAACCCCAGTGAACGTGATTGTTGGGGGGAGGGCGGTAATGGGAGGAGGATGGGGAAGGGAACACCCATATAGAAGGAGAGGGGGAGGGGTTAGGGGGATGTTGGCCCGGAAACCAGGAAAGGGAATAACAATCGAAATGTAAATAAGAAATACTCAAGTTAATAAAGACAAAAAGAAAAGAAAAGAAAAAAAAAGAAAATGAAAGACTTCTAAAACAAAAACCTTAAGACAGAGAAAATGACTCATAACATTACTAGATATTGGAAAGACCTTTCATCTTCTTAGATTGGCCGAATTAGCTTTATAAGAGCTATGCTACCAAAATAATCTAGAATTCAATGCAACCCCTTCAGAACTCTAACGGTATTATTTTCAAAGCTAAGAAAACCTCCTAAAATTCACATTGAAATACCAAAGACTGTGAATAAACAAAGCAATCACAAGGGGAAAATAATATTGCCTAAAAGTATACAGATCCATAATTGGAAAGATAACATGGTGCTGGGCCCAAAGTAGACATGCAGACCAAGGCACTACAATAGAGCAGTTAGAAACAAAGCCAGAAACAGCTGTGGACACCTAATTCTGTCAGCCAGAAAAACAGGTGGTTTATTTAATAAATATTGTTGACAAAACTGGATATACATCTGATAGAGAATTAAATTAGAATTATGTCTCTGACCCTTTACAAAGATCAATTCAAAGTGGATCAAAGATCTCAATATAAGTTCTAAAATGCTGAAACTTCTAGAGGAAATGTAAAATTCTTCAAGATGACAATATAAACAACTTTCTGACTAGAAGAGTAGTTCATGAAATAGCTTCAAAAATTAACCAATGGAATCACATCAAATACTTACTAATGGGGAAATCGTCTGAGAGATATGTCATGATAAGTTTTGTAATGGAATAGCACACTGCTTAGTAAACTGTCATTTGACTGCCATTCCTTGAGTAGGGAGATTTCACCCATATTGAAGATTTATTGTAACAAGTATCTTGCTTCTGTCATCAGCTTAACTAGCTTCCTAACACTTTGTAACTACCTTCATGTCAACATTTATATCCTTACCACTCCCTTTTACATATGGAATGAATAACAGTTCTTGTGTGGTGTAAACTACTCACAGGTTGGAACTACTCCTTTTTCTTAACATTTCAACTTTTTTGTTGCACTGACAACAATCTTTATAATACTTAGAAGAACATAACTCTGTGTGAAATCAAAGAAGATATCATTAATGTTTTCTTCATATGTGCTATAGTCCCCTTTTGATTATTTTATTCATATCATTAATTTTAATATCTTCCCTCACTTTATCCACTACTCTTCAAAATAGTGGCTCTTATAAATTGGAAATGCCTGAGTGGTGCGAAATAACCATTTTTAATTTTCAACATTTGCAGTGCTTAGCTTTCTATTCATTTCCAGGTCATCAGCTCTCACAGGTTCTCATTGGTGACAGGAATAGTGGACTTTATACAGTTACAGGCATAAGTCAAATGGTGAAAGGTTGGGAGGGCGGCAATGGGGGGAGGGTGGGGAGGGGAACACCCATAAGGAAGGGGGGGAGGGAAGGGGATGGTTGCCTGGAAACCGGGAAAGGGAACAACACTCGAAATGTACATAAGAAATACTCAAGTTAATAAAAAAAAATTAATAAATAAAAAAAAAAAAGAAAGTAAATCTGTGTACCAGAAGGTTGTTCTGGATTATGAAACAATGCATTTTAGCACAAGCAAATATAAACACTTTCAAGGAAGACGCAAGGCAGGAAACAGGGAAGAGCATATGTTTTTAATGCTCTCGATATCATAACAGTCCCAGTCTCCAGAAAAGAGCTGCTAGCTGTGCTGAATTGTTTTGCCAGCGAGCTTCTAAAAAAAAAAAAAAATGGTGAAAGGTTAAGTCAAGCAAAGGAAAAGATGATGCAATCAGGAGACAGTAAATCTGAGGTGCAGAAGGCTGCTGCCAGCACACAGGCCACATTGTAATCTAGTAGTTGTTTTGCTTAGGCATGACTAAAATCTAAAATAATGATTAAAGTGTGGTAGAGGAAATACATAATCAGTAACAGTCACATGCTTGTGGTGCTGTTGGAGCATGTACCTATTGTGTTGCCAACTGTATGAAAATACATATAGTTATATACAGTATATATTACTTGGCAATGATAATCAATGACTGTTACTGATTATGTATTTCTTCTACAGTTGGCAACACAGTAGGAACACGCTCCAGCAGTACCATAAGCACGTGTTGTGACATCGTGTTGGCTGTGACACCACTAGGTGATGGTCATGTTTTCAACTCCATTGTACCGTTAGTAGATGACATTCATATGGGGTCACTGTCACATGGAGTCTACTGTTGATGGAAACATCTTTATGTGGCACAGAACTACATGTCTAAGTGAGGAATGGGTACATTAATATAAGGTATCGAGCATCAAATCTTTGAGGGTTTGTGGCTCTGTGGTGTTTGTAATAATCATTCACTGCTATTGCTTAAGCATAACTGTGGTCAAAGGTAATTTGTAAGCAATCATAAGCATATTTCAAAGAGATTTACTTACACAAACAATGACATACACTGGGGTTTTGTTTTATAGTTTGCTTTCTTCTGATGTAAATACAATAATGACCCCTGAAGTATAAAAAAGAAGGGTTAGTGAGAAAAAGACTGATAAAATCTGAGTCTGCTGTGTTTATTTTCTTAGCCTTTGTAAATGTTCTATCATATGAAAAATATATAAAGCAGAGAAAGCCAGGATATGATGACAAAAATTCTTTGCTCTATTTTGCAACTGTTCTGTAAGTCAAAAGTCATTTTGTAAAAAGTAAATCCCCAAGCTCAATTAATTCAATTAATCAGATTTATCCATAACATATACAAACAAATGAAACAGAACTTGAGAGAGAGAGAGAGAGAGAGAGAGAGAGAGAGAGAGAGAGAGAAAGAGAGAGAAAGGTAGTTGCTGTAGGAGATGAATTTAAACTTGACCAGGTGTATAATATTTGCAGAGTTGGTAAGCTTTGAAAAAAAAAAACCCTACAGATCTGTTTGTTTTCACTTTGGTTTTTTGCTTGTTCTTTTTCTTTTTCTTTTTTTTTTTTTTTTGTTTGTTTTTTGTTTTTCTGGACTGGTCCCTTGAGCATAGACACTACCTCTGTCTTATGAAGCAATATGCTTCTACCATCAAGAATTGTATCTACCATGGGTTGCTGTTCAATACACACACATAAATTTCCATACTATTTATGTTTTGTTTTATTTTGTTTTTTTGTTTTGTTTTTGAGACAAGGTCTTGCTATGTAGCCCTTGCCGGCTTGTGACTCACTAATATCCAGGGACTTGCCATTGAACTTGCTGAGATATTCCTGCCTATATCTTCCTGAGCTCTCTCGTGTTGGGTTAATAACCATGACCTACCGTCTCCACTATAATTACTTCTTAAGGAGAATATGTGAACATGTCAATGAACAAATCACTGTGTTAAGATTTCTGTCTATAAAGTGTTCAGTTACCTAGTCTTAACCCCATCAAAGAACCCAAGGGGACTAATTTCTTTAACATATGGTTAGGGATCATAAAGTCAAGGGCTTCTGGCTTGACAAAAAGATTGACTAGCAAATGAAGTACAATTCAAATGATTTCTTAAAGAGCAAGGAAACTATGAAAATACAAAAGTGTGTCATGGCTGCCAGTAACAGTGGAGACAGTGAAGGCTGCTTGTCTATCTCCTGCTGGCCAAGAGAATAGCGGGATTATCATCAGAAGAAGCAGATAGAGACAAAACAGAGTTGGGGTTGGCGAGAGTGGTCCAAGCTCTAGAAGGGCAAATGGTAGAAACTCACACTAATTATCAGCCCTTCCATGTGAGCTTTGAAACTAACAAACAAGAGAATTTCTTGGTAAGGGTTTAACTGGGATTACAGAAATGAGGGACGATAGTTCAAGAATGGGGATTGGCCAACAGGGTCAAAGAACAAGCTGCGATGTGGGAAATGAGTTTGGCAATCAGAGTTGTTGCTGACCGCACTGGGAATAACTTCGGATCAGTGGAATGAGGGACAAGTGCAAGGTGGTTCAGTAGAGCGGGCAACATGTCTAGCCTTGTCTTTAAAGAAACCGTGGAATGAATGGAGTTTCAAAAAAGCTTGCCTCTTCTCCTTTGATTTGGTTTTGTTTTCAGCAGAAAGGCACAGCGTTGCTGTAAACTACCTCACGGAGGGAAAAGGAGCTGGCCAAGTAGCTCAGTCCTAGGCACAGAAATTGTTTTCAGTGGCAAATGTGCTAAGTGTGGAAAGGGTTCCTTCATCAAATGAAGCGTAGGAAAGTGAGTGTACTAGCCACTCTAACTTGTCAAACTTAAGTAAACTTGGCTCATAAATACACAATTCATGAAAAGTCTCATTTTTCTTAACTGTTTTCATGTCTTCCTAGTTTTATTTTTTTCTTAATTATTTTCTGTTTGAAAATCCAAGAGGCAGGGGTGGTGGCTCAGTGGTTAAGAGCACTAGTTGCTCTTCCAGAGGGCTGGGGTTCAATTCCTAGCCCTCACATGGATGGTTACCACTCATCTGTAACTCCAGTGCAAAGGTATCAGACACACTCTTCTGCTATCCCAGGACACTGGACACAGATAGAGCACTGACACACATACATGCAAAACATCTATACACAGACAAAATAAGAAAATATTTTTAAATTAAAAAAAACTCTCATAAGTAAAATAAAAATGTTTACATCTTAGTTAGAATATATTAGTAGACTTTGGAGGGAGGAGAGTGTATATGTGTTTTGAAGGGATGGAAACATGGTGGTTCTCATGATTTACAGCAGATGGAGGGGTACATTGTTAGCTTAGAAGAAGTGGAGACCATTGACCCGTCAAAGTTTTATACTTGTTCAAAACCAGAAAAAAACATTCATAAAGAAAATCAATTACCAAACACCAGAGGGGCTAAAAAACTTTATTATATATATATATATATATATATATATATATATATATATTCTTTTTTATATTTATTGCCTGTGACCTTATCCCTTTAATTATATCCCCAGTGTCCAATAGGAGAGCACGTGATACGTACATACTCTTCTGACTCTCAAGACTTAGGTTCCCAGCAGCACTAAACACCTAATGTACTTTAGATACCCAGACATTTCCAAGACTCTTTTCAAGACATAAAAGGTTGAAACAATCATGACAGTTACTCTGTATCCAGTGTGAATCTTCTCAAGTGGATAGTCAGGGGCTGAAAGTTATGTTTTTCTTACTCAATATCCAAGGCAATGCTAATATTTCAACATGATTGTCATTGGAGCTGGCAAGAGAACAAAGCCACTGAAACAGGATTTCTAAAGAATGAAAGTCACTGAAATAAATTGTCATTCAGCTGGTTAAGAAACAAGCCTCTGGCACCCAGCACTGACTATATCCTGGGCAGATGGGTGCTTGACATCAAAAGATTCATACAAAACTAATTCCTGGTAACAATGTGCTCTGCCCTAGTGAATAGTAATATGAGAAATCACTATAAAATGGGAAATTCCAACTTTCCAAGATGTGTAGGACTTATTCAACATAAGGGAACTGGTTCTGTAACTTGAAGGATAGTCTATAGTGCCTATAGCCGTAGGTGGGACACAAAGACACCAGCCCCATGTGCTTTGCAATAAAAGACAGGAAAATGTGAAGGGAGATGTCAATAAGTATCAAGGTCACCTCCCAGTATAGTCTAGCATCTGTGTTGGTAGAAAAGTCCAAACAGTGATTATTCTGTTGTAGAGAGAGTTGTATATGAAGAACATATGAGAAATTACTGTAAGTTCTCTAAGAGTGGACAGAGAGCAGGAGACTTTATGAAAATGTCTTGAAAATATAGTAATGGAGGGTATTCCAATGGAAGTATATCAGAGTCACCGTCTGTTTCTATTCCTTCAGTCCTTTCAGGCCAGCTACTGTTACTTCCCATCCTTCCTGTGATGTCACACTCAGATAGCCTAGGTTGACTTCTTACCCAACTTATTTTTTTATTTTAAAGTAAAAATAATATTTTCAGAATTTCATATTCAACTACTGCTCTCTCAAATTCATGATGCTTCCCTCTTTATTATTTTTATCATATACATGTATATATTTATGTATGTATGTATATAAGTATGTATGCATGTATGTATATAAATATATGTATGTGTGTATATAAATATGTGTGCATGTATGTTTATATAAGTATGTATGCATATATATATGTATATATATATATGAATGTATCATATAATCAGCTGAGTCCATTTAGTGTTACTCTTATGCTTAACTGTATATTTAGGGTTGATCCCTGGAGACTGGAGAGACTATCAGACTTTTCCTTTTTCTCTTTGAAGCCATTAATTATTTGGAGTTCTTCTTCTTGGGGTGGATCCTTGTAAGTATTCCCCCATCCATACTGGCACATCAAGTGGTGTAGTCTTTGTTCAGGTCTCGCTTATGACAGCAGATTGTTGAGATTTTCTGGATGCAGCTTCCTAACATATATGGAAAACATTATCTGCAACAGAAATTCTGGACCTCTGGCTCTTATAGTCTTATAGCCTTTTCTGTGGTACTCTCTGAGATCTACATGTAGTTATCACATGGTAAGACATATCAGTTGTGGTTAGAGACCCCGCAGACAAATGATTTATACATTTGGACCAGTTACAGGTTTTTGTAGTAGCCCCCATCTGTTAGAAAATAAAGCTGCTCTGATGAGGGTTAAGAACTATACTTGTTGTGACTATAAGTATGCATGCCTTCATGAAGTCCAAGGAAAAGAGTATGGAAGGGGCATACTTCAACATATTACAGGCCATATAGGACAAACACAGCACCATTCCGCATGGAGAAAAACTTTAAAACAATCTCACTGAACACAGAAATGAGATGAGGTTATCCAGTATGCCAACTCCTTCACAATCTAGTGTTTGAAGAACTAGCTAGAGCAATAAGACAATAGAAGGAAATTGTAAAGATATAAATAGGGAAAGAAAAAATTATCTCTACTTGCAGATGATATGATATTATACATAAGAGATTCCAAGAATTCTACTGGAAAACTTCTAGTACTCATCAACGCCTCCAGCAAAGTGGCAGTATACCAAACCAACTTACAACAGTCAGTAGCCTTTCTATATACCAACAATAAACACACCAAAAAAGAGATAAAGAAAATAACCACAATCATAATAGCCTTAAAAAATCGAGTTCTATTCATTTACCTACACATTTCGTAATTTTCTTGTTTTCAATACCTGAATATTATTTCATTGTATAAATGTATCACATTTTCTTTATCCATTCTTCAGTTGAGGGACCTCTAGGTTGTTTCCAGTTTCTGGCCATTATGAATATAGCTGTTATGAACATAGTTGAGCAAAAGTCCTTGTGGTATAGTGGAGCATCTTTTGACTGTATGCCCAGGAGTGGTGTGTGGCCACTTCTTCTAACCAGGCAGGACTCCCAATGGAGGAGAGGGATATCAATCTACTCACAAAACCATCTGGCCAGACCACCTAGTGCTCCCAGGGACTAGACCACCAACCAAGGAGTGTACAGGGAGGGATCCATGGCTCCAGATACATATGAAGTAGAGGATGGCCTTGCCTGATGGGCAGGGAGACCCTTGGTCCTGTGGAGGTTTGATTCCCCAGGTAGGGGTATGCTGGAGGGGTGAGGAGAGAGCACTCTCATAGAGGCAAAGGGGAGGGAGGAAGGGGCAGATGTGTGATGGGAGGTTGGTGGAGGGGTAACTAGGAAGTGGGTTATCATTTGAGATGAAAATGAATGGAATGATTAATTTAAAAAAAAAAAAAAGATCTCCCTAAGCTTTCTTCACTAAAAGCTCCTCTGTATCTCTGCTTGCTAGCCAAGCCCTCTTCACTTGAACGCTCCCACATGGCCAGGCCAGAGATCTCTGCGGATCAAGGTCAACCCCACTAGGAAGAAATTCTTGCAGGGTATTTTATGATACTTATGGTGTCATAAGACCCTAGAAGAAAAGACACTGCTGCCACATTCCTAAGTGAATTTGTAACTGCATTCTGACTCATTTTGACTGCTGTGATGGCTAGTGTCTTGCTGACTCAACAGTGGGGCATTTTGAATAATTCTTAATATTTTTCTACTCGTAGCAAGTACTTGCTGAGGACAACATTCCCTTGTCTGTACTTAAAGTATGTTTTCCTGAGCTCTGCATAGACTCTGATTGCTGCATCTGGCTACTTTCTTGCAGACTGGGGAGCCACGTAATGGGGTGGCACCAGCTAAGAAGCAAGCGGGAGAGTCCTTGCCTACAGCTGGAGTGAGCGTCAGGAAGCCTCACTAGGTTACCTCATCAGATGGTCGAATCTATCATAGCACATTAGAACTGTGCTGTGTATTTATTCAAATCTCAGAATCAAACTACCTCTTGCTCATTGTGTCTTGGAACTGAGATCAAATTCTGAACTAGAGATTGCCACATTTCTTGATAAATAGTTTTCTTATGCCTGTGTGTGTTGTGTAATTTTACTCATTTTTCAACAAGACTACTTAAGTTTTCATATTTTATTGAGATCAGATGTCATGGTCCAGGTTAGTCTAGAACTCATTAATTATCACAGTTGGTGCTCCCTCTGTCTCCCAAGAGTGCTGAAATGATACTTAGCCCAGTCAACCTTCACTCTTTTTTCTTTAATTTAAATAGCACGCAGGTATTTTTAGCCATCTGTGAGTCCTGTAGTACCTCATCTTTTGCTCGTCTACCATCAAACTACTTTTCCTCTTTTAACTTTAGAGCATCACACAGCTACTGAAGGAATTTCCCTGTATCTCTGCCACCAGTTGGCTCGCTTAACTTGCAAATGAATATTTGTCCTACAGTGGTTTTATTTATAGATTCATTTGGATAGTTTATTATCTTTCCTGTAGCATTTAAGTGAACAGAAAATGAAAAAATAACATTAGTATTATACAATGCACTTAAGACTAAAATGTGTATGTTTGTGTGTGTGAGAGAGAGAGAGAAAAAAAAGTGGAGCAAGGGCAAAAAGTGGATGAAAAGGGGCCCTTGCTTAGTCTGATTTTGATGTGTCAGCACAAATAGTTATTAGATGTTGTGATGGTTTGTATATGCTTGACCCAGGGAGTGGCACTCTTAGGAGGTGTAGCCTTGTTAGAGTAGGTGTGTCACTGTGGGTGTGGGCTAAAATACCCTAGTTCTAGCTGCCTGGAAGTCCATCTTCCACTAGCAGCCTTCAGATGAAGATGTAGAACTCTCAGCTCTGCCTGCACCATGCCTGCCTGGAGGCTGCCATGCTCCCGCCTTGATGATACTGGACTGAACCTCTGAACCTGTAAGCCAACACCAATTGAATGATGTGCTTTATAAGACTTGCTCTGGTCATGGTGTCTGTACACAGCAGTAAAACCCTAGCTAAGACACACACACACACACACTCACACACACACATTTATATAATTATTAAAACACAAAACACTTTTAATCTATGTAATCTAAGTAAGTTATTAAAGCTACATATCCATGTTTAGAAGATGTCACTATAATGGATGAAATGGAAAGCTTCCACGAAAGACTGAGATGCCATTGAGTGAAATGGTGCTTTGATCCTAAAGAGACATTCATGAGAATGTGCAGGTGCCTGACATGCATAAGTTTTTTCAGATTCCCAGCCTAGAAGGTAGTAATAATACAAGTTAGGTTTCCTCACATCAACTTAAGAAACGTTGATTTGTACAGAACCACCAAAGATTTCATCATGACCTTTTGTTTGTTCTTTGCAAATTTCTATCCTGCAAGTTCAATTTACTTTTTAAAAGTATTTTCGTGTTCATCAAATATGACTTCAGTTAAACTAGGAAGGCCACAATCTGATATAAGAATTAATATTCATAAAAATATGTTATGGCACATTACATATATTTAGTCTCTGTGTTGGAGACTCACAGGTGCATTAACATTCAGGAAGTAAATCTGTACGTAAGGAATTTTAGAATTACTCCTCGTTCTGTAAAAACAGCCTTTCCCCTCTGCTCCACTAATAGCCACTTCCAAATACACTCCCTGGGAAGCTGTAGACAGAAAAATACCAACTCGAATCTAAAGGAATGGTGTGTTCTGTACCTTCAAAAAGCTTTACACTGTTTATAACTTCCAACCTTAGAGTCACTTTTTGGTTAAAGCTTTTATTACAACAGAAAAAAAGCCCATTCTTTCAAAGTTTTACAAGTTATCGTTTTTAATGTTCTTTCTAAAGAAAACGCAAAAGGTTAATGTACATAAAATAGGAGGGCAAATGTTATTGATTATTCGATATTATAATAAACAAACAGTATTGTGCCATTTGGTATAATATTACAGGATTTTATAGGTTTCCTTATGTACCTTTCAGATGATTTGCTTAAAATTAAATTGGTGTGGCTTGTTTATTTGTTTTTGCTGCTGAGATGGCATCTTCTCATGAAGCTCAGGGTCACTTGGAGTTGACTATGTCTCTGAAGCTAGCCTTGCACTCATGAGACTTCTATACCAGCGTCACCCCAAGTTCTTGATTTATAAATGAACACTGACCACCCAGCTGTATTTTAAACATGCCGTTATCACTGTTTACCTTTCTAGTAACATTGTACATATTTATTACTTTAAGTGCAGTAAGATTCAGTAAGATGTAAGTAATAGTTGAAGATTTCTTGTAAAAATAATTATAATGATGTGTTCACAGGGCAGCTAAAAAAGAGAGAGGTCATACAGATTGATTTATTAGAGGCTCTATAAATGTTCCCAAACGATTAGGAAGTTTTCTGTTTTTATTAGGATTATTTCAAAAATTCAAAATCATCCTTTAAATGTTTACATATTTAAATGTAATATATATATATATATCAAATGGAGTTTATAAAGTGCTCACATTCCGTCATATTTATTTAAGGAGTTGCTTATTTTTAAATATATTATGGAAACCACCGATGTGCCTTTTGATATAATGCTTTTATTAATTCTTGAGAATTTCATACATGCATCAATATATATTGATCATATGCATCTCTACCTTCTCCATAACTCTTCTACACCCCTCTTCACCCTTTCCCAATGTTCCGTCCTCCTTTTATTTTTTTTAACCCACTGACTCTAATGTGTATTCTCCACATTGAAAGGTGTGTGGCCATCCACTTGAGTTGTAGTGGACCTACCAGGAGGCTATTGCCTCTAAAGAAGGCTGACCCTTTCTTCCCCAGAAGCCATTGACTGTCGATAGCTCCTAAAATAGAGGTGGGGGAATCCTAGATTTCCACCCACTCCATACTGAACCATTGACTGGCTTTATATTGTGTAATCAACCACATTGAGATTACAAGTGCAGTGGTCTTGTCATGTCTAGAAGACATTGTTATGGATCATTCTCCCCAACATCTGGCTTTTGTAATCTTTCTATCACTTCTTCCATGATGGTCTGTGAACTCGCGAGATGTGTGACCTAGTTGTTCTGTTCGTAGCTCAGCACACCTCAGTATTTCCCAACACTTTGACCAAATGTGAGTTTCTGTATTAACCTCCATCTACTGAACAGAAAAACTTCTCTAATGAGGTCTAAAAGCCATGTAAACTGTAGGTTCAGTGACATGAATTGAGAGGGCAATTAGATAGTGTGTCCACTTAGAAAAATAATGATAATAGGTTCACCCTTTAGGACCTACAATTCCCAAGAATTTTATACACAGTGTATCTATAACTAATTCTGTACATGTCATATTTATGCATGCTATGTCTTGTGTACATGAAATATTTTCTCTGAGAATTTAGTGGACATTGTTATATCAAGGCGATGCAGTTTGCATGCTGCTACATTTTCTACATATGATGAAGTACTCCCAGAGTGCTACCCTTCCTTTTCCCATTGAGCAATGACTCATGGTCTCAATTATTTGATGTTGATTTTTCAAAACTTCAACATTTTGTGAGGCTGAGGAGTTTTATAGACTCTCATTGCTGCTGTAAATAGGTACTGTGGGAGTATAATGTGTTTTCTAATATTGAGTAGCTATTGAGTTTTCTGCATATCATTCTTACATAAGCATTTTCCCAAGATATATACAGTTTTCTCATTCATTTATAAATATTTTGGTATACTAATCCATTAACATATATGTAGCATATCTTTTCTCTATCAGTGATCCATAAAATTTATTTATGAAACCTTATATACGGTACCTTTGGTTAATATAAAATTCTCTTATATTTTTAACTCAAACAATTTAAATATGTGTTTTCATTCTTGAGCTATAGTTTTCATTTAATGAAATGGTTTTCAGTGCCATATGGTAAACATATAATTCTATACATATTTGTTTGGCATTAACACCCAATTTTGCTTTGCAACCAATTCTGTGCCTTTGGGAGCTATCAATGCTTTCTGGATGCTGAAATTTATTTTCAGAATCTTTCCCAGAGAGATTATTCATTTAGGTTTGGTTGTGTGCTTTGAACTCTTTTTTTTTTACTAGTTAAGTTGTTTGGGGAAAGTGATCTTTTATTTCTAGTAAACAAAGATAGGCTTGTGATCAATGCTAGTACAAAACCCCATGATTGGTTAGAATGCAATGCCATCACATGTTCAGAGAAATCATCAAGACCCATTTTGTGCAAGAGCAATGAGTAACCCATGAATCAAATTACCAGAGCTAGTGGTGATGATTATTTCCTATGTGCTAGACATTATAGTTAATATTCACTTGAATTAGGTAATTTAACTCTGACAGATATTCTATTGAATGAGTTCTGCTACAATTTCTGCTTACAAAGAAAACAGAAGAGGACCAATAGAACTCTAAATAACCGTTAATGTTAACCATAGTCAAAACCCACATTGATGAAAACAATATGAACCAATGTCCTGGCATGCTATTTGTCCCAGTGTTTTCATTGTTCCTTGGAGAAACTTTTATTGCAAAATTAATGGGAAATGAAGTTGCTGTCCATTTTACTATTTTAAATACAGATTCTTCCACTAAGAACTACTAAGCCATGAATAATGTGGCTCTCACATTCTACCCTTTTTAGAAAATAATTCCTTATATGCTAAAATAGTAAGTGAGCCTTAATCATTGACAGCAAGAACCAGCTTGTGGCCAAGATTTTTATTGTTGTTATTGCTGTTATTTAGTTTTCTTTTCACTTTCTTTGGTAAAATACCCTGACAAAAGTAGCTTAAGAGATGATTGATTTATTTTGGCTCATAATGTGAACATTTACCACAGCAAAAATGTTCCAGCAGCAGGTACTTGAGGGAGCTGATCACACTGCATCCATCATCAGAAAGCAGAGAAGATTATAGATCTCACTCACTAGGCTGCACTTCAGTTTGTGCAGGCTAGGACACAGGCCTAGGAAATGGTACCACCCACTACTAGAATCCATTTTCCTACTTTAGTTAACCTAATCAAGGCAATCTTCCACAGGCTTGGCCAGTGGCTAACCTAACCAAAAGAATTCCTCATAGGTGTGCTTGGAAGCTTGCCCCTAGATAATTCTAGAAATTGCAATGATGATAATAAATATTATCTATCACACAGGTTCTTGTGAACTCATAATTAGTCAAGAGTGACTTGGAACTCCTAGTCCTCCTACCTTTGCCTATCAATTTCTCGGAATACAGACTTTCAACATAATTCTAAATGGTGAATAAGATTTCAACAATGTTATCATGAGGGCATCAGCACTGGACATATAAGGAACCATAATATCCCAAATAGCACATAGTGAAAGGAGAAAAGATGAGCTATTCTTCCTTAAGTCATATAGAAAATGAACTGTAGTGCCATATGATAACATCATTACAAAATCGCTTAACCTATATTGACAGTTTCTCAATGACATTAGTTTCTCTCTTTTTACCTAGCTGTCAACTAATATTAGTATGATGTTTACTAGTAAAGGAATGGATTGTGTCCGCAGCAGAAAATAAGTTCTAAACTAAATGAGATATTTTATATATATATATTATTCTGCCTAATATATAATATTTATTTATACATATGCATTATATAACATCAATACACACACACACACACACATACACACGCACCCCATAGTGTGATTCTTCCTTTGTATTTCAATATCAAACAGCT
The DNA here is from genome assembly GCF_011064425.1 of Rattus rattus. Classification (NCBI taxonomy): domain Eukaryota; kingdom Metazoa; phylum Chordata; class Mammalia; order Rodentia; family Muridae; genus Rattus; species Rattus rattus. The sequence continues at coordinate 176,439,197 of NC_046156.1, read as the reverse complement.
CAGACCACTATAAGAGATATTCTAGTGAACACACCTTTAAATTTTCTAATGATCTGTTAAGAAAGATAGGGTAGGTAAATCATTTTTTATTATAAGCATTAAAATGTCCTTATAAATTAGCTTTCTGTCAGTTCAATGAGTATCCCTTGAGCACTTAACTCAGACTCTACTAACCATAATAATGCAATTAAAACCTAATCATCTTTGAATCCTCAAAAAATCCATAGGCTTTATTCGTGAAACATTGTATACAATCACTTTGCAAGTTTCTGAGACATTAGTGGAAAAATTAAGTCTTGATGATAAATCGATTACAAAGAAAATAGCCCATATTTTCAGTCATGTCTGGATTATTTTCTCAACGATGCTGTCTTTTAGAATTCGAGTTTTTATCTTCTATTTAGAGGTAAAATTTGACCTCATAAATTGCTAGTAAAATATGGTAAGAAGATGATGTGCATTTGAAACCCTGTCCTTTCGTGTAAGCCAGCCTGGGCAGTCCAGGCCAGACTGACTAATTGATTGAAGAATTACAAGTGGATCTAGCTGAAATCAATTGATGACATCGCAGATCAAACATTCTGCCCTGCCCATCTATAGTGCGGGAGAAAAAAAAAATAACCTGTTACTACAAGGCTTAAAACTTCAGCCATTAGGACTGGGGTGGTTTGCTTTGTAGAAATATCTAACTGAAAGGAATGAGTATAGTTTGTAGGCATGGGTATAGCTCAGCAAGCTGAGGCATCCTGGGAACACGTAGATATGTGCATGGATGAACAGAGTGGGAAAGTACCATGATAAGAACAGCTGAGAGATTATCATGTTAGACTTCACTAATCTTATAAGCTCTTCAAAGTCCAAGCCTTTTCAGTAGGGACTGCCAGAACCTGGATGTCCTCATTGATATGTGTCAGAGCCAATTTTGGGGCTCAAGAACTTAATATCCAAAATTATAAATGTGAAAGCTGATAGATACCACAGAGACTTCATGTTCTCACTCCGCAAATGACAAAAGGCTACAGTTGGGATTAAGAACCTGCTCTAAATTATCCAATTGCTCTCATCACCATCTCTTGTTTGCATGCATGTGCAGAACCAAGATTTCAGCAAAGTCATTTCTGGTTTATAGATGTCCGTCCTCTCTTTGAATCTTCAAATGGCATAGAGCAGAGATAAAATAAGCAAGCAGTCCTCACCTCCTCTCAAAGGGCATGTGTCACATAATGTGGGGTCTGCAATGGTGTCACGTCTCGTTTCGTTTACATGGTGGTGTGCTATTACAGTTTTCATTATAAGTTTAGAAGCACCAATACCCAGGCCATAGCAATTTAAAGTTATGCCATGTGCCTTTTATTACATGTAAAAAGAAAAAGAAGACTTCTGGGTGGGACGAGAGTGAGGCGGTGGACTGGTTCGGCTCCTGGGGCGCAGGCATGGCATACCACGGCCTCACTCTCCCTTTGATCGTGATGAGCGTGTTCTGGGCCGCCTCGTGCCCTGGTTTATCCCCAAGGGTCCTAACCGGGGAGTTATCATCACCATGTTGGTGACCTGTTTAGTTTGCTGCTATCTCTTTTGGCTGATTGCAATTCTGGCGCAGCTCAATCCTCTGTTTGGACCACAGTTGAAAAATGAAACCATCTGGTATCTGAAGTGTCACTGGCCTTGAGAATGAAGGCATGCTGCACAGTGCAGGCACTGAGGTCACAGCTAGAAGCCTTCCAGATACAGAATCACTTCCACACCGACCTCCTTGACAGTCTACTTCGGCCATTACCTGCCTTACACTTGAAGACCTTCCTCTGCATACAGTATTTTTTTTTCCTTCACCTTTTTTACACTTTGAATTACGTGCCTGCATAGCTGACTCTGAGATGTGTCTGCAGTCCGCTGAGAGAAAAGGTGCTGTTCTGGGAAATTTGTTACTCTTGTCTTAAAACCTGCGACTTTGAATATGGCTCTTGCCTACTCACAACATGAGAGTCAGTGACTGAGTGAGGTAACCCAATCACAGAAAAACACACACATGGTATGCACTCATTGATAAGTGGCTATTAGCCCAAATGCTTGAATTACCTAGATGCCTAGAACAAATGAAACTCAAGACGGATGATCAAAATGTGAATGCTTCACTCCTTCTTTAAAAGGGGAACAAGAATACCCTTGGCAGGGAATAGGGAGGCAAAGTTTAGAACAGAGGCAGAAGGAACACCCATTCAGAGCCTGCCCCACATGTGGCCCATACATATACAGCCACCCAATTAGATAAAATGGATGAAGCAAAAGTGCAGGCCGACAGGAGCAGGATGTAGATCTCTCTGAGAGACACAGCCAGAATACAACAAATACATGACAGGCTAATGCCAGCAGCAAACCACTGAACTGAGAATGGGACCCTGTTGAAGGAATCAGAGAAAGGACTGGAAGAGCTTGAAGGGGCTCGAGACCCCATATGAACAACAATGCCAAGCAACCAGAGCTTCCAGGGACTAAGCCACTACCCAAAGACTATTCATGGACTGACCCTGGGCTCCAATCTCATAGGTAGCAATGAATATCCTAGTAAGATCACCAGTGGAAGGGGAAGCCCTGGGTCCTGCTAAGACTGAACCCCCAGTGAACGTGATTGTTGGGGGGAGGGCAGTAATGGGGGGAAGATGGGGAGGGGAACACCCATATAGAAGGGGAGGGGGAGGGCTTAGGGGGATGTTGGCCGGGAGACGGAAAGGAATAACAATCGAAATGTAAATAAGAAATACTCAAGTTAATAAAGATGGGGAAAAAAAAGAATTGCTGCAAGACAAGCGAGACTCAGTGGAACAGTCAGGAGTGCCTGCTCAGAGAAGCTCTCCCCCAGCAGATGTACACCAAACTCTATTTTCAGGATGAATTTCTTACTTCTACATCTTTTGGAATAAATTATTTTTTCTTTCTAAAAAAAAAAACAGAAAAAGAAAAAAAAATGAAAAAGATACAACTAAGCATTTCTGGTTCCCTCTCCCAGGTACACTGTGAACAGGTTCTGCATCACTGTGTAGATGCTTGAAGAGTTTTTGCAAATTGCTCCTTTGAAGTCTTCCCCAGTGTATTTAGTCGACCTCATCCTCATTTGAATGTCTGTTCCTAAAGGGTAGGGGTTGACCCTTTGTTCTAGATTGTAGCTTCAGATCATTGGTACGTCATATTCCAATATACTTTATGTATGTTTTTGCTTCATCGAGTGCCTCTTGTGAACGAACCCTGGGCTCTGAGATAATACTTTAATTTCTTGCATTTATTGTACCTCATGGCACTTTTCTCAGAATTAGACTTGTACTTGATGTTTTGAAATTGCTGTCTACCAACCAACATTGCAATACAAGGCTTTGCCAGCTAACAGCAGAAAGTTAGTGGCACTTTATTTGAAGTTCTTGCATTCCACTGTTATCCAGCCTGCTCAAAATACTGCACCTTGTTAGGGCTCCAAGCAGGAGCCTCCTGTTAACTATTCTCCTGTTAACTTCTCTACCATTAGATTTTTTTTTGAGACAGAGACTCAGTATTTAGCCCTGGTTGCCGACTATGTAGAGCAAGGCTGGCCTAGAACTCACAGAGATCTGTCTGCCTCTGTTTCCCTATTACTGGGATTAATGCCATTACCTCTCTGTCCAGTCCCTATTAGCATATTTTGATGACTCATTGAATCATTTTCACACTAATTCTCAATATAGCACTTAACTTCAAACCTTTTGACCTTCTTCTTGCCTCTCCCTATCAAACATTTAACTCACCGCCTTCCTTGCCCTGCTGGCAAGCCAGAGATACACTGCAAAAGAATCACGATATTCTAAAGTATATTTTTATCTCCGCAATTCATTTCTAGACCCAGAAGGCATTTAATCCGATGATATTTTTCTGACCTTCACATGCTTTCATGTATGAACACAGAGTTCAATTTCTTTACAGGCTGGAGCAGAACACAAACAATCCATTTGCAGATCAGTCCAAGGGAACAGAACTCAGCATCTTTTAGAGGCATAATGGTCTGACAGTGGTTTATGTCTCTGATCATAATGTGTGTGTGTTACTGCTCTGATCTGGACAGAACTTCTGCATAAGAAAAATGGTCCTTTTGTGTTATTCTTACACTTTTGTTCAGTTCTAACAACCTGTGCAATAGAAATAATTTCCTCCCCTAATTAATGTCCTTACACAGAAGAGTCATTCAGAGGCCATAAGCCCTATACACACTTAATCACAGCCTGGAATGATTTATTTAGCAGAATTTCCTGTGATTTCAGCTCACAGCAGAAGCAATTGTAGAGCTCTTGTTTTTAGCATGAGGTACTGATTCTCTGTCTTTAGCATGAACATCTTGATTTGCAGTAAATGTCAATCACAAAGCATTTGGTGTGCTTTTGAAGAACACAAGCTGGATGCCATAGAGACGATCCTTAAGGGAGTCTTCTGCATGTGAATACAAGTAATTCATAGCTTGGAGTTAAATTTTTTTGGTACTTTTGGGGAGACAGAATTGATGGAAAATAAAAGTTTTCCTTTAAACTACAGTTAGAGGGAAGACTGAAGAAAGATGACGTCATTTGCCTGTTTTTAATTGTTCATATCTGGGTCAATGTTTCAAGATAGTGGATCATTCTGTTTAAAACACAAATATTGCTAAAGTAGTTTTCAAAGTCCAAATAATAAATGGCATGTTGTCACTTTCTTTATAAAGTGGGTGTGTGTGTGTGTGTGTGTGTGTGTGTGTGTGTGTGTGTTTTGATGAAATACCATCACCAGAAGACACTTATAGAATGGAGACTTTATTTTGGCTTGGGTTTCCAGAGGGAGAAGCTAATATGGCAGGGGATGTAGGGCACCAGTCAGAAGGTGCAGGAAACTAGCCGATTGATCACATTTTTAGCCACAGAGAGAACAAAATAGATGAGAGATAATGCTATAACCTCTTAAAGCTAACCCCCAGTGACAATACTTTCTCCAATAAGGCTCCCCAAACATTACTGCCAAAAGGAGACAAGTACACAAATACATAATCCTATGGCGGGCAATTCTCATCCAAACCACAACAGTGCATGTGTGTGTGTGTGTGTGTGTGTGGGTGTGTGTGTGTGTGTGTGTGTGTGTATGTGTGTGCATAGATGTCAGAGGAGGACATTGGATATCCTGTTCTCTATCTCTGGCTTTTTTTCCTTTGAGACAGGTTCTTTCACTGAACATCAAGTTAAGCTGATTGCCAGCAAAATCTAATAATTCTATATTGGGGTATAGCCCTCTAGCCCCCAGCACTGGAGTTACAGGCATACATGGCTATACCTTGTTTTTGACATAGATGCTGGTATCTGGACTTGGGTTTTCATGCTTGCACAGAAAGCGTTCATGCCACTGAGCCATTTTCCCAGCCTCCAGCTTTTTAGTTTTGGGGGTGGTATTTTGAGGTAGTATTGGCATTCCACGAGCTTATGCTGTTCTCTGCTCCCTTAGGAACAGTTGGCTGCGAGTGTTATAGACAGTGAGGAAGACACGCTTGAAACATTTGTGTGCGTGCTTCCTAATGTGACTGATTATGGTCATTTGGGCAAATAAACAAGGAACAGGGTTTAGGAAACCTCTGTCTTCTAAAACTTGGACCTGTGAGGCAAAGAGTGAAAAAGAGTAGAGAACTCTTAAGAAAAAATTAGTGTGATCTTGGACACTCTGCCAGTAAAATATTCATGCTCATTTGAGTTTCATGGAATTCTAACCTACCAGACTTTGTACATGCAGCGCTTTAAAGTGAAGGGATGGTGTCTTCATCTAGAAGAGGAGTTACTCAGCCCCAAACCCAATGGACCTACATTAGACACACAGGCATTGTGAGCTAACATTTACAAGAACTACAATGTACCTTAAACCTGCAAATGGTCAACACAGCTGAATTATTTCAAACAGCATCGATCACTACAAACCATTCAAGGCAGTTGTGCAAGCCCAGGCTAGCTGGAGATCTTTGTCAGTCTTTTATATCCTCTTTTCTCACAGTTAATCTCAAAATGACTCTCCTAAAATCAGAAGGACTCTCTCCAGGTGGATGAGAAAGTGACGATTATTCTTTCAGACTGTGGGAGAGAGGTCTTAGAGAACACTGTGGAAACTCCTGGAGAAAGAGGTGTGTGCATGGCTGAGGGACAGGGCAACTTTACGTCTTCTGTAGAGTAAGCTTATGTTTAAGTTTCAATTTAAAAAAGATGAATGGTAAAAATGTGGAAACACTTTTTAAAATGTGTTACTGTTGTTAAAACTAATTTTTGATGCCCTGTCTCCTTCCAGGGTATTTCTGTCTTCTCATTATCCTGGTCTTCCTTCTTATCAGTCAGAAAACCTTATCAGTCGTAATTCTGCCTCTCTTCCTACCAATCAACAGATGTTTGAGTTGCCCATTTCGGAAAACTTGCTTTATGAACAGAAGAAACAAGGAGCCCATGTATAACTCAGTTTTTGTAAAGCCTCTTTTACTAGCTCCACTCTCTTTCTGTTTCTACGTTGTTCTTTACTACTCAGAAGTGACTTGTTCTAAAGATCTGAATGTCTTCTCTGTCCTTCCTTTTTACATTTCCAATTCCTCTAACTTTCCTACAATTTCTTACCCTTCCCTCGGGAGACAGCGGAACGAGAAGCAGAAGTTGACGATATAGAAAAGAAATGTCTGTGATATAGCTATAGTTATTCCATCCTTATTTTTTCTATGTTCTGTTTAGCCCATCACCATTGCCATGATCATCATTCATGTTTGATGTATGTATGTTGAAGTGCAGGCACACATTCGCCGTGACATACATGTGAAAGGAAGAGAGCAAATTTCAGCTGTTTCTCTTCTTCCACTGTTGGGTCCAGGGATGGACCTTGGGTCATTAGTCTTGCATTATAAGCTTCCTTACACAGTGAGCCACCTCACAGGTTCTTGCTCAACTTCTAGTGAATGTTGGACTCTTTTTATTAAAAAGACACAACATATACTTAAATTCTTCAAAGCAAACCAAGAACATCTCTAAGCATCAGACAAGCCATGATGTCTTCAGAAAGAAGTGTCTTGCTTCTGATGCCGCTTTGGGATCCTCCCTGCCCCACTGGTCTCTGCTCTAGACACGACTGTGCATCACCAGAAGAGCACAAATTCTTAGTATACACGCAATGGGGATTGAAGAATTTTTGGATAAAGGGGTATATGTAATATTTAATGTTTCAAAGGTCATAGTCATCCTTTGAAGCCATTCAGCTCCATTGTAAGGTGAACACATCTTGTGTTCAATGAAAACTGAAGTTTAAATAATTTAAATGATCTGCTTATATTCCCTTCATTCGCTATTCTCCAAATTTTTGAAGTTAAAATAACTTAACTAGTAAATACAAACAAACAGACAGACAAACAGACAAGCCATCAGTTTTAAGTTTGAGGACTGCAGTTTCCGTAAAGGATGAGATCACGGCTAGGGATTTCATTTGGTGACATGGAGTTTCCTCTATTTTGATGAGAGCTGAGTTCATTCTTAAATGGGTATCTTTAAGCATAAGAGACCCTGAGACTTCTTAAGGTCTTTAATTATCCTAAACCATAAGGAAGGAGAAAGAGACGGCATTATGTAAAAGGAGTAAATACTTAGATTGTTGGCTTTTCAGGACCTTATCTGCTCATGTCTCTCCCCAGTCCCCATGCCTGAGGGGCTGATGACCAGGTTTTCTCTCCTGTGCTGCCTTACATTCTCAGTTGTCTGTACTTGGGAAGGATCATGAAAGACTCGCTACTATGGGCATCCCTAAAGGGAGGGTAGCAGCAAGGGATAGACATAATCTTCCAAGAGAAATAAAAGGTTTTTCTGCACCTGGCAGAGTCTTGGCACAGACAGAACCAATAAAGCCAAAAACCCTCAGTCTAAAATGGAAGCTAGGCTGCTCAAAGTTTCACACCAGTGACCTCTAGCATTTGTTTATACAAAGCCACCGATCTTCCTCCCTTCAGTGGAAACTGTCTTCCATGAACAACAAACACCCAGAGTCCACCCCCTCAGAGCACTCACTGGCCACATTATGATTTTCACCTGCCAGTGCTTTTGCTGGCTTTGAAGCTACAAAGAGCCTTGACAAAGAATAAGAACGAAGGAGCCAGCTTCCTCTGAGTCTTTCACCAACATTGTCGCTCTCAGAACTGGAGCCAACCAAGTCATCTACAAGCACCGAAATGACTGCATCATTTGAACAGCAGAAAATTGAGCAGGGAAAATGAATTCTAAAGCCAAGGAACAAAGCCCAGAATCAAAGGCTCTTACGTAAAAATGAGTTCCGTTCAATCTCAGTTTTTCATTTATCTTTTTTGTTGTCTTTGGGCTGTGTTCCTAGCTAGATATGCATACTAGGAAGTTTGCTGCAAGTCAATTTGAAATCTAGAAGAAAAAGCAGCCATATAACTTGAAGATATGGTTGTTACCATGGAAATTGACTTTTTTTTTTCTTAAAAAAAAGCAACAACTTATGGCAAGGACTAAAAGCATTTGTATTAGTACAAACAGTTCCCAATTTATGAATAGATTGTGGGCCAAAAGTTTGTCTCTAAGTCAGTTGCTTGTGATTTGGAGAATGTTTACCCAAAGGAATAGTTGTAGGTGGTTGCTGTAGACAGTGTTTGTCATGAAAGATTGTGTCATACAGAGTTAGGTATTTGAGGCAGGGTCTCTCAGACCGAACTTGACAGTAGCATAGTGATAAATGACATTTCACACAGAGGGCAAACATAAATAATCTCCCTGGTGTGTTAGTGTGGGTACGAGATTTGGAGAAATATCCTTTCTGAATCAAAATAAACATACATGATTTGAGAAGAGTTGTAGGCACTTAAAATTCCTAAAGACGAAGTAAAACACATCTAAAGTATCTTACATGTAGAGGCAGAGGCCCCAGATGCTCTTGATTTCTGCTCTGTCCTGTCAGGAAACTGGTGAAAACCACAACTGTGCAGAATTACAGGTCCCTGTTTACCTGTGTATTGCTTTCTTGAAGGAGACCCCATTGGCTCCTATATAATTAGTCAGTCACTATTTTATTAGGCAGAGAGAGAGAGAGAGAGAGAGAGAGAGAGAGAGAGAGAGAGAGAGAGAGAGAGAACCAAAGGTTCCTTACAGCTATATGCAAAAGGCTATCCTGTGCATTTGACAGGATATTAATGGTAAAATGGGTGAAATCTGAATAAGAACTACAGGACAATCACAATATTTTAATTATGGTTGAATGGGGAAGATAAGATTGGTGAGAAGCTCTTGATAGATATCAAGTGTGAACAACTCAGTATGTGTGCAACATCCCAGTTGTTGCCCTAAAATATCTCTATTAATTAACAAGAAGCACAATCGTTGAATACTATTTTCATACCCAAATCAGCTGAGGATCAATGCCTTACAAAGGTCTTTCTTTGGATGTTTCCACATCTGCCTGGAAGAAGCAGACCAAATTGTTTCCCAGCGCTATATGAGAGGCTCAAGGTGGGCCTGAGCTCTGCTGATAGACATTGTCAATAAGTTGCTGTCTTAGTAAGGGTTTTATTGCTACGAAGAGACACCATGACCAAGATCATTCTTATAAAGGACAATATTTAATTGAGGTTAGCTGTCAGGTTCAGAGGTTCAGTCCATGCCATCAAGGCAGGAAGCATGGCAGTGTCCAGGCAGACATAGTGGCTGGAGGAGCTAAGAGTTCTACTTCTTGTTCCAAAGGCAGACAGGATAAGACTGGCTTCTAGGCAGCTCAGAGAAGGTTTTCAAAGCCCACCCTGACAGTGACATGCTTCTGCCAATAAGGCCATACCTCCTAATAATGCCACTCCCTGGACCAAGGACATTCACACTTACAAAGTTGGCCTCTTGCTCCAAAGCTGTATGTTTGAAATCCCCATCTTCACACTGAAGCCATTGCTGGTCAAGAACACTTTCTGCTCAGTGAGCTTGGTGTAACACAAAGCACTATGCACAGTTCTCTAGGCCATTCATGGATGAAAAATGATGCTTATGACAGGTATTAATCATATTAACCGTATAACTAATGCTTTTGGATTTCTTTCTTTCTTTAGTGGGAATGAGTTGCTTGTATAAAAAGGAGTGATTGATGGTGGAAATGCTATTTCAGAAAACCACAGGATTTAGGATTACAATAGCGAATGTTAACTGACTAACTTTTTAGGACGAGCTGTGCTTGCCTGTGGATATTATGAGAATTAATGAAAATATACATGCCTATACACATGTGTACGCATACCTAATGTATCTAATGGGATTTTTCTACTGGGGTCTTTTCTAATGGGGTCTTTCTTTACTTTTACTTCAGAGGGTAATGGCAGAGGAATGCTATTGAGGGCCAGATATACACAAAGTGGATTGGAGAGAAACAAATGCTTAAGGAACCAGAAAGATCTCGGTGTGTGGCATAGCCACTTTCTACACTGAGCAGCTGCTTGGGAAACCAGCTTTTGTTGGGTTCAGTTATGTGAGAACAAATCAAAAGTTTTCTAGAAATATCTATGGTGTTCTAAATCAAGTACCAAGAAGAAAGGAAATACTTCCCAGTCTTTATGATTCCGTTGCTAGTCCAGAGAATTCTACAGCATTTATGCAAATTCTTCAAAACGTACTTCCTCTACTTCTCATGGAGGCTGTGTCCTAATGCAACTGATTTTATATTTTTAAAGAAAAGGTGCTAGTAAGATTCACACAAGCCAAGTTATACTCATGATTTAATGCGTCATTTTCAGAAATAATGTTTTGGGCTGGAGAAATGGTTTAATGATTAAAAGTACCAGCTGTTCTTCCAGAGGGCACAGCACCCACAGGGCAGTTCAGTGTGTAACTCCAGTCCCCTGGAATCTGACATCTCTTGCTTCTTGAAACATAGTGTTCATGTGGTGCACAAACATAAATTCAAACACTCACACACATGAAATAAAAGTAAATGAATGTCCAATAAAACCAATGTGTAACCTTTTATTTTGAAGTAATTGTAGACTTGAAGAAAACTGAAAAATGCCACCGAATGTGGTGTACTCTTCATTGGGTTTTTCCCATTGGATAATGATCAAAAGTAGGAAAATTAGCATTGATATAATGACATAAATAGGTTTAAGGTCATTTTCTTGCTTTTCCAATTTTCCAGTTTTGGGCCTTTTCTAGGATCCAATCAGAACCTCTTTGTTGCAATGTGTCCCTGGTCCCTAATCTGCCATAATACCTGTGTTGTTTCTCTTGCCTTTCATGACTGAGAATTCGGGTATGTTTACTGCTCTAGTTGGCAACATGATCCAGGGAGAGCAGGTAGAGGGAGGGGTTAAAAATGTCTGACTAAGGACTCATGCAATAGCAGTCTATAGTCAGAGCATCAGGCAATTTGTATTCTGAAGGTTAAGAAGAACCACCTGAGTGAAGTGGACGATCAAAGTATAGAATCATAAGGGCAAGCCGCATGTGCCCAAAACATGTTTTTCCACAGAGGCTGGAGTAAACGCACGCCTATACCTGGGAAGGTCACGAAAACACATTCCAAGGGTGATTCTATGCTTTGAAGAAACTGCTGTCACAAGACTCTTGTTTTCTTAGAGATTTCTCACACAACTCCTAGTTCCAACATCTCCCTGTTTATATTTAACAGGTGGACATCCAGAGTGGTTTTGATTTGAGATGTTTTTGTGGTTAAATATAATTGTCATTCAATGCATGATTATCCTATAAGCAAGCAAATTATAAGGCATTGTGTGTAATACTCTGCAGCCAAGAACAGAGAGCCAAGCTATGTCCATTAGTATTATATATTCATCATAAAAAATCTAGAGAAGAGTTTGGAAAGGGACCCATCTGTTTAGTATTTTTTCTATTGTGTAGAATGTAAGCCCATATTTGTCTTTAATAGAAATACAAATGTTATGATGTCCTATGCAAATAAGAAGTGATTTAATCCCGAGGAAAAATTAAACACAGTCCCTTCTTTAGATGAATAAGTGAGTCTATTATAGTCCCAAGGTCTACTCATAGACAGAGTCATTAGTAAAGTAACTTCTCCCTTGGCTCATAGGGCCCTAACGTGGCCCCAGATGAGCAGACATGAATTCTGATGGTATAGTGGATATCTCCTTTCACCTTTTAGCTGAAGATTTGCTATCTTTCCCTGTCTCCTCACCCCCTGCCATGTCCTTGATAGTTCAGGGCCAGAGGAGTCCATAATGTTTCAGTGGATCCATCTGCAATGACAGGTGCATCACCCCTTCTCAATTTTCTTCTGGAGAAGAAAAAATAGGGCAGATTAATGCATCAACTGCCCTTTTCCTTCTGCAATAAAACCAGCAGGGTTAGCGTGTGCACGACTGAGTCGATTGCTGAAAATAATTCTAGAACATAAAAGCAAAATCGGAAACAATACTTAAGGATTTATAAATTAACTGTAATAGATGAATCAAAACAGCCAGATCCACCTGTTGGGCTTAAGAAAAGGAAGTATCAATAGATTGATGAATATCTGGCCCTCCTATATCGTTAGAAGAGCATAAGTAAAACGAGTATCTGCTGTAGACTAGGAGAAGGGCGGACAATCTCTGTAATCACAAAGTCAGTTTACATGAGTTTACATAGCTTACAGCCGAATAATGGTTTTCTGCCCTTCCAAAGTAATCTGCAAGTAAAATTCGTAAATCCACAGAGCTCTATAGTGCTGTTAAAATTGATTATTAGTTAAGGTTAGTATGATACAATAAGAACCACACCCATAAACTTGTTGACATCAGGATCTCCTCTGATTTAATTGAACAAGTAAGGTAAGTAGTTATTTTCATGAAAATAAATCCATTCCAAAGCTTTATCCGCTAATGCTGTAATTCCTGGAGGAGACATTTCAGTTGCGAAAACAAGTAAGTTTAAAGGCAGCAAAAATTCTACTCAACACACAAATGCTTCTTTTAGTCTGGACTTAAATTGCTGTAATTTGTTTCTAGCCTCTCAAGATTACATACAAGGACTGCCCAATGCCACCGCTCCTTCTAGAGTTTTAACTAGGTTGGTTAGTATATATACACATTTTGATTTTGTTGCAATTGCACTAGAAATACCAAGCACAAGTCTGGAGGCTAAGGAGAAATTGACCAAGAATTCCTTTTCCTTGCAGTGCCCTGACTTGCCTAGATTGTAAAGTTAGCTTTTTCATAGACTTTCCTAAGTCCTTACCAAAAAAGCAGCAGTAATTCAGCATTAGATTATTAGATTCTTCACCCCATGCTTCAGGGTCATTTCCCGTCAATGGAGGATACATATCTAAAGGCGGCTCCAGTCAGCCGCAGTGACCGTTATCTGTGGTGCTGTTTTTACTTTCAATTTGCCTGAATGGTGATCTTTCTTTGACTCTTTTCAGAATTTTAAGGTTTGGTCATCCAGTTTATATTCTTTCAGAGAATTAGCCATTGCTGTCTCATGACTAATATCTTCATCTTTCTTAAGTATTTTAATAACAGTTTGAATCTGTGCCCAAGTGACCCAATATTGAACAGAAATCTTTTCTCCCTGTTATTGTTGTGTCTTCAATATTCTTTCAGAATTTGTCATATACTTCTTCATCTAATGTTCCTTCCTTTAAAAATAAGTGATACCCAAGTCAACATAAGGCAAAGCCTTCCCTGGTTTCTGACCCATTATTGTCACTCATGCCTCCCATTAAAGGAATCGGTATTAGTATAATACACCCAAGACTAAGTCCTCAGGACAAAGGAGATTTGCCCCAGAGATACAAAGGGCAGGGAATAAGAGACAAAGACAGGAGAGAGAGGATAAAGGAAAAGGAGGAAGAAACAAGAGAGGAGGAGAGGGCTCTTTGTCTTGGGGAACAAAGAATACTTCTGGATGAGCAAATGACAGTTTATAAAGGTAAAAGAGGAAGCCCATGTTAGGATGATGTGTTTAATTTTGATTAGACATGTTAATTAAGGTATCAAAGAAGGCTTTGAATGCTGGACATCAATACTTTGACAACTGGATCTTGGAAGTCAGCTTCAAAAGGAGAACATGGCCAAACAGGGGAACAGACGTTGGTGACTAGGTTTAGGGATGTGATTTAATGGTTTGAGCAAGATAGAAAGAATGAATGAGGGAGAAAGGCAAGGCCTGACAGAGCCATGTTTGCTATTCTTGGGCCAGCTAGAGTGCTTTCACCCACTCTCTTATCTCATAGCCCACTTCAGGACCCTGATTTCTGCTCTAGTTGGTGACATGAACCTGAGAGAGCAGGGCTTACAAATGAAGGTGACTAAAGTCTCATGCTCTTTATTCAGAGCACCAGGCAAGTTTTACTGTGAGGGTTAAGAAGATTCCCATGAAATATACAAGGACAGGACAATCCACACATGCCAGAAACCGTTTTTCCATAGAGATATATAATAACAACAGCTTAACTAAAACTCACTCCTATCTGCTACATCATGGAGGAGCATGAAAGCACATTCCAAGAACTATTCTGTGTTTTGAAGGAACTGAGGTCGCAAGACTCCTGCCTTGTTTTCTTGGAGTTTTCTCATGACTCAGAATTCTCACATGACTCCAGTGCTTAAAGATAAGTCTAGACCAGCCATTCTCAACCTGTGAGTCTCAACCCCTTTGAGGTCAAATGACCATTTCACAGGGGTCACCTAAGATAAAACAGGTTTACATTATGAGTCATAACAGTAGCAAAATTACAGTTACGAAGTAGCAATGAAAACAATTTTTTTTTTTTGCTTGAGGGGTCACCACAACATGAGGAACTCAAAGTGTTGAAGAATTAGAAAGGCTAAGAACCACTACCCTAGATTCTAGAAAAATTACTTTCTAGGAAACAAAACAAGGCCCAGAGGCAATGAGTAGTTACAGTTCACCTAAGAGGTGTAAACGGAGTGTCTTCGCTTCTCGCAAATTCAAATCCTTCTTCCACATATTCCAAACCTACTAGGGAAAGGGGGACAAAAGAAAAGCCTGAGGCATAAGAGGAATGTCCTCCTGTGTACTATTTCAGAATCACTTTTCTGAGAAAAACCAAAACTAAACAGTTGTAAAATCTCCCGAATGTTCATCCTCTCCCCTGGGTGAGCTGTTCTTCAAGTCTGGAAATGTTCCTCCTTTCCCAGAATTCTCAAGGCTGGTTTGGGCCCTGGTTAAAACATTACCACATCACTCCTGTGTTGTAACTCACTGCATGTGTCTTCTAAAGCCTTCCTGTTCAGCAACAAGTACTTTATTTGTTGTTATTAATGAATTATTCCCTTTTTCAGGCTTGATAATAATACTATGAATTACAGTAGCCCATCTCTGGACATATACAATGTTGATAGGATTTTATGACATTATGTCCCAGTTTATCTCAAAACCATCCTGGATAAGATTGTGCTGATGTAGAAACCTGAAACATCAAGCTTCTTAATTTCAATTTATGTTATGAAAAATGTGATTAAAGCTATATTTTTGTAGCATAGAAATAAAGACAGAGAGAAATTTCAACTTTTCTTTTAAGTTTCTGATGTATATAAAATATATATAAAGATATTAACATATATCTTATATATAATTGCATATAAATATATAAATATAAAGACATAAATATAAATATATATTTGAGAAAATGATGGTTTCTTCATTGAATGCTGCTAAGAAAATTGGGACTCTATAACAAAATCAAGAAACTAGATCTTTATATTAGACAGAGAAGTCAATTCAAAATAGATAAACCCTAACTGTAAGACTAGAAATTGCACAATACTTAAAAAAGCAAACAGAACAAATGTTTCCTGATATTGGCATTGTCAAGGATCTCACCTAAAGCACAAACGAAATAAAATAAAAACTAATAGAAACTAAATCAAATTAAGAAGTTTTGTACAGCAGAAGGCACAGGCAGAGAAGAAAGGGTAGCCGCTCTACTGGGACAAAAGATCTGTACGGTACTTCCAAGTACAAATCACAAAGTATCCTCCTGGCTGAATCTATGGAGCAAAGATTAGTAAGTTTGAAATGAAATGTAGTTCATTGGTTACTCTTTTTCTGGATCATGCTTTAAAAGTAACAAGTTTTCTCCAAAATGTCAAAAATTCTTTCTAACATTACTGAATATACAATGAAATAACATTGATAGCTGTGGTAGTTTCAAAAATAATCTCCCTATAGGCTTATATTTGAGAGCTTAGTCATCAAGGAGTGATACTACTTGAGAAGAATTTGGAGTTGTGGCCTTGTTGGAGGAAGTGTATTATTGGGTGTGGGCCTTGAGGTTTTAAAAGCCCATTCCAGGCTCAGTCTGTCTCTCTTCCCGGATCTAGATGTAGGACTCTCGGTTATCTCTTTAGCCTCTTGTCACATGCATGCCACCATGCTCCCTACCATGATAACAATGACCTAAAGCTCTGAAACTGTAGGCTGGCCCCATTTAAATATTTTCTCTTATACAAGTTGCTTTGGTCATGGTATCTCTCTACAACAATAGAACACTGACTAAGACAATATGATATTTTAAACCAATCAACAGGCCTTTTCATATTTTGTCCACTGACCCACTATAGGTCTCTGGACACTATATTTCATTTAATTTTATTTATTTATTTATTTATTTATTTATTTATTTATTTATTTATTTATTATTTTTATTTTTCCATTATCTTTTTTCACATAGAGAAAAGTCTCTGTTTTTGTGTGTTAGGTCTTTAGCACGTTTAAACAGTATTGGGTAGTTGTTTTGTAGAATGTTCCTTAATTTGGGCTTCTTTAGTAGTTTTCTAACAGTTCAAATCAGGGGATGCATTTTAAATACAATTTCACAAAAGGATAGCGTATCCTATCCAATGCATCGTATCAGGAGGTACATGATATTGATACAATGCTATATGATCAGGCA
Organism: Rattus rattus; assembly: GCF_011064425.1. Lineage (NCBI taxonomy): Eukaryota > Metazoa > Chordata > Mammalia > Rodentia > Muridae > Rattus > Rattus rattus. The sequence goes on along the minus strand of NC_046156.1, from coordinate 176,422,295 downwards.
ACCTTTGATCTCGTGACGTCATCTGCCGGAAGATGCTATTGTTTTCCGTTCTATGTTAGTGAGACACTCAGAGGGCCATGCCTAGGTATAACCCTTACTGTATGTTCCCATTGCTTTCACGTCCATTTGTGGTTCTGGTTAGCAACCATTGTTATCATGTAATAGACCCCTCTCCCCATTCTCTGTGTACAGTTATTATTAGGGATTTTATTGTAAATAATTGCTCTATTTATTTACTTTAGTATGGACATACAGCATTTTATTTTATCCCTTAAACCATCATTAATATCTTTGTCTGATTACCCTGGACTTGCTTACTGAAAGCTTCTTCCACTTGTCTCTTTTACTTATTTGATGAATCCATCATTTCCAGACCACTTTCTTATATTTCCAGAAGCTATAAAAATGATATCTCTCACTTTCACCCTATGTTAGAACTGCTTTAGATGGGACTCAGACATCAGTCTACTTTTTGAAACTTTCCAGATGGCTCCCATACGTAACATAGTTTGAAAGGCAGACTTTCTGAATATTTTCGTCTGTGAATTTGCTATCCACCCAAAGGAAACTGACAGATAACTTTCTATAGAAAGCTCCATGTTCCATGTATATATGTGCATATGTGTGCCTGACGAGGACGATTAAATTAAAACAGGCAAAGGCTGCTAAGTCAGAAAAATCAAGGCAAGGCGTGAACTGCATAATTCAGTTTTAAACCTTTATCTGTGATTCAGGTAGAATTAGGATTGTCTGTGTGCATGATAAATTGATAATTATTGCGTCTTTAGAATAAACCTAAACACGGGAAGTAGCAATCCAGTTTCCCACATTCACTCTTGACATGCCATTTGGTTTTGGTTCTGCTTAGCTTGTAGTTACACTATCTGATGTAATCCTCACTCTCATTTTACAATCAGCGGCTAAACGTTCAGCCATTGTCTTTACAGCTACAATTAACAGGAAAGCGTGGGAATGTGTGATTCTTTACTAACTCACATTTTAAATTATTATTTTGATGAAACATGGTATGAAAAAACAGAAGTGTCTATCCTGTAATGCATGCCTATAAAAATATTTCTCCGATGAACTCCTACGCCAAGAAATTGAACATTCATGGTGCTTTCTAAGTCCCCACTATACCCTTCTTTATTAACTATTTTCCTCTTCTCCTTGCAAATAACAACCACCATTTCTCTTATTACAAGAATGCCCTTACTTTTTAATGTATCCCTAAACATTAGGTTAAGTTCTGTATGTTTCTGGATTTTATGAAAATTTAATCATGCTACATACATTTCATGAGCATACTTACCCTTGCATGTATTTGAGACACTTGTTCTAATGTAAATGTCTGTGCTGAATCTGTTTGTAATCAGTGTGCCACTGCATTACTGTAACACACTATGTCCCATTTACTTTTTAGTTTTTAGCAATTGTAAAACCGGCTATGCAGATATTGTACCCGCTCCTGGTTCCTATGAGCCCCTGTTACTGTTACCAAAAATGTAGGTGTGGGATTGCTTATGCCATAGGGCAAATTTTGCACATCCATTCAGTAATCTCACAATGTTTCCAACCCCACAGCATATTGGGAAATTTATAATGTTTTATGTGTTTAACAATATTTGATCAGAGCTGACTTTCAGATTTTCATGGCTCTGACACATATATAGCGTTATCTCATTGTGTTTTTCACATTCTAACGTATATAGTTGATATTAGACTTTAAAAAATATATTTGTTGGCCATACATATATTTTATTTCATGAAGTATCTCTGGTAGGCTTCTACTTATATAAAAGCTTTGGTCTTACTGTCTTTTTTATAATAGATTTTATCTTTATAATTTCTTAATGTATTAATGTTTCCAATTGAGTACATAGCTAGAAAGATTTTCCTTCTTTTACATGATTTATATTTTCACATTTTGTGTTATTTTATGAACCAAAGTCTTAAAATTAAGACTTAAAATTAATGTAATACAATATCACCATGGATTATTTTAGGTTGGCAATCTTTTATTTTGTTTATGACCTCTGTCTATACTAGGAGGACATAAAGATAGTTTTTACGCTCTTTCTTTAAAGTGTGGTTTTGTCTTGTGAACTTAGGCCTTTGGGACTAGGTGTTAGAATATTTGTTTAACGTGTGCAAGACCCTAGGTTCTACTCCTTACAGCACAAAACAAAACATAATAATTAAAATAAAATAAAATAGTTATTTAATCAATCCGTGATTGGTTTTCTGTTTGGTGTGAAGTAAGGATTGAATTGAATTTCTTTTATAGATAGCTTTCTGTTTTGTGATCATTTAACTTAAACTATGCTTTCTGTTCACTGAAATGATCAGTAACAATTAGTTTACAGTTTCAGACATCAATGGAAGAATGAGTGCGGGTATGTGAAATTTGGGAGCAATCAAAAATTAAAAGTTCATTAATTATGTGTTCTTGATTTTCTTGGTAAGTGATGCCATAGAATATGTTTTACCATTTACATTCTTTCCATTATAATTGAAAGGAGAAAAATTAGCAAATATGTTATTGAGCCAATTCTTTTTATAAATGTTATTGAATTTAAGGTCTTTTGAGTTTTAAAATGTTTAGTGTTTTGATTAAGGAATAGTAGACTTGCCAGCAGTAGAATTTTTATTTATGTTATAATTTTACTTACAAATATTCTGTTATTTTGACATGATGTTATAGTCTATGCATATAGTGGTTAGAAAAGGAAATAAATAAAAGAATGTTTTCTACAAAATGACTCCGCTGCCCTTATTAGTTTACAGACTTTATTACATTTACATTATATGTAAATAATTTGTGCTCCTGAGAGTCTGTGCAAAACTGGGAGTTGAATTTGCTACTTTCATAAAGGATGATCATTATGTTTGAAATGTACCAGCAGCAGCCTTAAAGTAAAAAGATCATTACAATATGGAAGGCTTAGACTATAGTTGCATGATGAAAATATTCTCTTTGAGAAGATCAGAAGGAAGCTCAGGACTCCTCACACCAAGTCTAACCAAATAATGTGCAGAATCCTCACCATCCATTTAGACTGCTACAAAATTCCTTTGTCATGATTCTGGTTCTTAGGTCACAAGCATCTGTGAATGAGCCTTGTGTTCTCATTATTGCCTCAAAGACCCACTGGGTTCAGACACCAGTGTAAGAAACTCTGTTTTGATTTAGCAACAACAAAATCTTTCCCATAGGGATCTCTAGCTTTCTTGAGTGAAGTAATACAGCAAAGAAATGATGGCTATCTCTAATATAACTTAGTTTATTCCAGTAAGAGTAGTAGACCCACACATAAATCAAAAAAAAAAAATTCCTAAGATAGCAGTTGTATCCTTTAGGGAGGCAGTGGACCTTGAGTTAGAGTCTTCCTAACCTATTAATTTCAAACATGGTGGACAAATAAAGACAGAAGTGTAATACTCAGAGCTTCACTCATGTATTGTTGTGATTGTAATTTTATATCTTCTGTAAAAGAAGACAGTGTAGCTAACAAATATATACATACTGCATGTGGAAAAGCACATTCTTTACTCACTTCTACTGGAGGCTCCTAGATTCCATAAAATACCAACAACTTTGAGACCCATATCCTTGCAGCCCCAGACTCCTGTTCACTTTCACTTTGTGGCAATGCCTGAAATGCCTAAGTCTCCATTTTCTGGAACTGAGCACGTTCCCCATAGGATTAATGCACAAATTTGAGTCTTCTCCTATTGAAATAGATTTTTCTTGAAATCAAATGTATAATAACCTATGAATGATATATATATATATATATGTATATGTATTCATCAACATAATTAGAGACACACATAATGTAAAAAGGCCAATAAACATTTTGGTTCAGTCCCTGTTTTCTAAAGAAATCAGATAAGCATGGTGAACTTAGTAATCTGATGACTTAGTTACTTGCACAGCCTTGATTAGTACACTGATGCTAGAATCTTGCAGAATTGTGATTTATATATATAAAGTCTCCAACTTTATAACATTCATTTTGGCTCAAGGTTAGAGAAGCCATAAATAATACTGATGTGCACCAAATGAAGACACTGGTTTGGCTTTCCTACCGTCTATATTCACATACTGGTCTCGGTACTTATCCTCAGTTATTGAATCTATGAGAACATCTACCTGAGGTTACTGTGACAAATGCTAGAGTGTCTCTTATTCATACTGGCTTTGCTCTGGTTTGATTCATTCTCAATTGTGCTATGCATCCTAATATCTTCTGACAACTGTCTTGTCCTAACTGGTCTTTCAACACCATACTTCCTTTGGTAATTAGTATTGGCCTTTGCCAATGCCTGTGGTTACAGGATCATTTAGTGCTGTACTCACGCTGTCACTGACTTCTGCCTTTCCTTATTTCCCTGGCAGCTCTTTGGATGTCCTGTGACACTGCAGTAGGCCACTTTGTGAAGACCTCTTCCTCTCACATAGATCTTCTTCCTTCCTTCTCCCTCCCTCCCTCCCTACTTTCCTCCCTTCCTGATATCCCTCTTCTACTCCTTCTGGCCTTCTTTCCCAGTATTCATCACAGTCTGACACTCTCAACCTTCTCCATACTTCACCAGCATTTCCCCTAATAAATCTCTTTCACATCCAATTGCATTTTGGCATTATTTTCTGGATGATCAAATTAAACTATTTAGAAAAACTAGGCTTAATCTTCCTGCTTTAGTTTTTAGGCATTCTCACTCTAGAAAACAAGGCTTACCTGTATCTGTTTTAATTCCTCATCTCCTGATCTTTAATTGATTAATTTTTTTAGACAGGAGACTAGCTAAAATTATAGTTCTGTATATGCTTCAATTTTATCATTTATTTTTGAAACATTATAGAGTTTAGCTTCCTTCTGTCTTGGAAAGTTAAACGATTGGAATTTCAAAAAACTAAAGCAGGCAAATAAAACAAAACACAAATCTTGTTTGTTCACCCACACCCTGGCACTCCACTTTGTTTCTACATCATCTGTTCAGCAACAGTCCATTCAGAAAATCAGTCTACCCCTTGGCTTTGAGATATGCTCACCCTCCCTTTTTGTGGGCAATAAAATGAGAACTAAACTTACTAATGCTTTAAGTAGAAAAACTACAAAATCTGTGGGTAAAGAAAACTGAAAAGGGATAGGAAACAGTGTATTATTTAGAAATACATTACCATCTAAAATATCTCCTAGAAAAATTTTTTTCCATCTAGGTGTCTTCCTTTCCTGAAGGCTTATGACCCATGTTGGGGGTAGACAATTCTGAGCTAGGTCTAATGAAATTATGTGGAGAAATTACTTTTTAAAAATTTCGTCTCTATTTCTTTAGAGGACACCAAACTGGCATGCAAAACTTTCTTATGTGCCATAGACTATCCCACACCATGCACAAGAATGGGAGTAAGAGAGCTAGAATCCACTGGGAAGAAGCATTTCTATAATGAGAGCAGCAAGGCTTTGATTTTGGACGAGTAGAGTTGGAAACACCTGGCTTGAATGTTCTGCAGGACACTTTAAAGGTCTTTGAGGAATGATCAAAGTTGAGAACCTCTCTCTCTCTCTCTCTCTCTCTCTCTCTCTCTCTCTCTCTCTCTCTCTCTCTCCTCCTGCCCCTCCCACCCCTGTGTGTGTGTGTGTGTGTGTGTGTGTGTGTGTGTGTGTCTGTGTGTGTGTCTGTGTGTGTGTCAGTGTGTCTGTAGGTCTGTGGGTCTGTGTGTCGTTGAAAACTTAAAACTTCTTCTATGGTCTCTGAAACTTGAAAGTTTCAGAACTTGAAGTTCTTGGTAAGAAGAAATGATTGGTATTAGAATTAGTTCAATGTAAAAGATAGAGGAATTCTGAAGGGAGCTTGGGGAGCTGGCAGTGAGAGTTTCAACAGTGTTCTCTTCTTCCCATTCATTGGCTTGGTTTTATTCCCATTGTACGGGGGGCTGGGGAGAGTGGAACTTTGAAAGGACCTTTATCATGAAGGGAATGAATAACTGATCAGAAGATAATGAAGGATGGGGTTGGGGATTTAGCTCAGTGGTAGAGCACTTGCCTAGCAAGCGCAAGGCCCTGGGTTCGGTCCCCAGCTCCGAAAAAAAGAAAAAAAAAAGATAATGAAGGTGAGGAGGTCTCTGAAATTACAGAATGGTGTCCTGGCTTTGACATCAAGAATCAACTGATAACTACTCTCCTTTCAGGATAAGACTCAGATTTGAGCAGTAATTTTTTTTCAGTCCTTATTTGTTGGATCCACAGGGAGTGGATCTTACAGGCAGGAGGCTCTCTGCTTCTGAATGGATCGTTAATTGAGGTGAGGAAGAGGAGAGAGAGTTGTAGGGGAAGAAGATGAGCATCTCACCCAGACCCATGCCGTAACAAATGACGTCAGAGAGCCTGGCATAGTGTTGAGAAACAGTTACTGGATGTAGATGGACATTAGGTGAGCGTAGATAAAAAGAAATTATATGGGAATAAATACTCTTTGTGGTGATTTGTGAAAAAATAGGGAAAAAATTGGTGCTGTGTTCTTTTATTAGTCTATACTTATAACCATTTTAGTTTTTTCATTTCTTTCACCATATGATAGTGGTGAATTGTTCCTAGTATCCCAATCACTAGGGATAGGAGGTGAATAAGAACTGAGGCCTCATTTTTTTATTCTTACAGATGTTACAGTTGATAACATTCTGAACTCAACACTAAACATTTGAGAAGAGAAACCACTAATTCTCCACTTATTTTCAACTGTCTAAAAAAAAGCTTACACTTTTAAAAGTGTTGTAATATAAAAATTATAGCTTGATAGATGGGGCACAGTTTACACAAAATTACAAGACTTAGAAGTCTTCCTTCACTGAGGATAAACTTTCTCCATTCGAACGAGGAAAGTAATAGTTCCTGGGTTGGGAGGAGTGGCTTCTAGAAGGCAAAGAAGAAAACCTGGGTGTTCAATCTTAGTTGCTGATCCTTGTTCTCATCCTCTCAAGGGTTTGAAGCTCTAGGACATGTTTGTTCGAGGTGACAGGAAGGGAATCTTCAGATATGCTTAAAGCTACGAAAATGCCTGGGCCTTCTGTCCAGTTTATATCTTAAACTGTGGAATAAGATTAAAACATGAAGAAAATCTACAAAGAGTTCAAAGCAACATCACTGACATGTCTGAGCAGAAGAGTCCTCTGTCATGGTAAATTGTAGATACAGAGCAGGATTGTCAAGTATCTCTAGTTAGTATCACTAACTAGATTGTCAAGTATCACTAGTGACAACCCTCTACTTAAGTCACGACAACTAAAAATGTCTCTGGACAGCATCAAACTTCTTGAAGGTAAATTGCTCCAAGGAAGAACCACTACCTACACCTTAAATTAAAGTTAGTTAAATCATTCACCTCTTCATGTGGAAACATGATTATTACGTAACAAGAAAGACATAGAGAGTCTTGTAATCATGCTAAAGAGGGGGAGGAGAGAAGAGTCAGCTTCCTCTGTCATCCTTTTGATCCTGAGCTTAGTCTTCCTTCAGTCTTTATATTTTTATGGGAATTTAAAGACAAAAGAAAATGTCAACAACCAAAAAACTCCTTGTAGCAAATCTAAACAATGAAGTCACATCTTTTGTCAGACTATCCAAATACACAGAAAGCTGAATTTCCACAAACAACAGGACAAAGAAAAATGTGGTGCATAATTCTAGTAGCCTGGGGTTAGTCAGGTTTCTGAGAAGGCAGTGTGCAAGCCACTTTCACTGAAAGTGCTCATAATTAGGCTGCTGGAAAACAGTGTAATAGTCTGAGAGCAAAGCCTGCAGCTGGACAAGCAGGCAGTTTGAGCCCAGGAGGTACATAGTAGTATCCTTGGCAAACGAGAATGAATGCATTTGGGGGAAAAACAACAACCCTATACACCACAAATATACTGATAAAAAATACACAGGGTGAAGAATATTACCCCAAAACACTCACAAACATTCATAAGGACTGATTTCTGCAATTTGATACCCACACAAGAAAGACCAAACAACTGTGAGTTTAGGGCATACTAGAAGTAGAAATAGTCTCCATTCTCTGTGCCTCTGAGATCCTGGGTGGTAAATGTAATCAGGTGAGGGCACATCTGGAATTTAAAATTTTTTACTTGGGCTAATTTCAAGCCTAGATTGACATACATGATTTGACAAGCATTCAAGAATAAATGACTCTGGTGTTTAGAGACAGGATACTTCTAATTGCTTCTGACAGTGTCAAAAGAGTGAATACAACACTATAGAAGTTCTTGGTAGAGACCTTTTTATAGTGAAATCATTAAAAAAATTACCCTTTGTTTTCAAAAGTGGGTAAACCACTGACAGTGCTCTACTGTGACCTGCAGCAAATCGGGAAGGGGTCCTATGACACAGTGTATTGTTTATGTAGTTTTTCCCATTTGAGATATCATAACTGCAGTAGAAATGATTCCAAATATCATCAGGCACTTATGTGACATTAGGAAGAAGTTCTCTAAATTGAGACTCCAAGAAGACAAGAAGAAAATATTCTTTACCTTGCATCTACTTCAGCAAGATAATAAAGAATCTCAGTGTGCGGCTATTTAACTATAATCTCAATTTTGTATTTTGATATCTGTTAATCAAAGAATGGTGACCTTCTTGCTCTGATATAAACATTGATTTCTGTGTTTTATGATGTATCTCTTGTTATGAAACTTTGGTGGATTTCTACTGCTCATTGAAGTTGAGTTGAATTCATCCTGAAAGGAACATATCAAGTATAGATAATGTGTAGACATGAATCAATAAATTGCTTTATAGCATAGATCTTTGATATGCTTTGGCAATACTGATTTTTCAAATGGTCCTACATTAGCAAAATTTCTGAAATCTCTTCATTCTCCTGGAGAAAATTTAATAGGTTGTATTTTAATTTGCTTTTAAAGCCATCCTTCCAATAATATGTATATTCTATCTTCATTGAAAGTCAACATGGCGAGTCCCTATGCCAGCAAAGCAATAAGAACCAGGTTTGAGAGCTGCAGTGGGTAGATCATTCAATCACAAAGAGCCAGCTTCCAGTTTCCATCTGTGCACAGGAGATAAGACTGTGCCACAGCTCTCTGTACCCAAATCCTCCTCCTCACCCTCCAGAGAGAACTGGTCTCCCAGGAGTGCTGACACACCGAAGGCCGAATCACCATGAATGCACCAATAGCAAGCCCAAGAGGGACCCACCAGAAACCCAAGGGCATAGGAATCTAAAGCAGCTGGGGACAGGATCCTTTCAGTTTCCAGCTGTGCACCAGAAGCAACCCTGTGCCACAGCTCTCCTTACCCAAACCCCACGTGAAGAGAGCTGGTCTCCCAGGAGGGCTGACACATCTAAGATCACAGGCACACAGGCTTACAGGAGGGACAACCTCCAGTCAGAAAAAGCAAGACCAGCTAACAACATAGATAACCAGATGTCAAGAGGCAAGCACATGACCTAAGCAACAGAAACCAATGCTACTTGGCATGATCAGAACCCAGTTCTCCCACCATAGCAAGCTCTAGATATATCAACACACCAGAAAAGCAAGATTCTCACATCTCATGATGATGATAGAAGATTTTAAGAAGGACATAAATAACTCCCTTAAAGAAATACAGGAGAATGCAGGTAAACAGAAGCCCTTAAAGAGGAGACCTTAACAAAATACAGAAAAACCAAACAGGTGAAGGGATTGAACAAAACCAGCCAGGATCTAAAAATGGAAATAGAAACAATAAAGAACTCACAAAGGGAGATAACCCTGGAGATAGAAAACCTAGGAAAGAGATCAGGAGTCATAGATGCAAGCATCAACAACGGAATACAGAAGATAGAAGGGAGAATCTCTGGTGCAGAAGATACCATAGAAAGCATTGCCACAACAGTCAAAGAAAATGCCAAATGCAAAAAGCTCCTAACCTAAAACATTCAGGAAATCCAGGACACAATGAGAAGACCAAACCTAAGGATAATAGGTATAGAAGAGATCAAAGATTCCCAACTCAAAGGGCCAGTAAATATCTTCAACAAAATTGTAAAAGAAAACTTCCCCACTAATCTAAAGAAAGAGATGCCCAAAATCATTCAAGAAGCCTACAGAATCCCAAATATATTGGACCAGAAAAGAAATTCTTGTCACATAAAAATCAAAACATCAGCTACACAAAACAAAAATAGAAAATTAAAGAAAAGGTAACATATAAAGCTACTTTTAAAAGTAACAAATTAAAATAAGGTCAAGTAACATATAAAGGAAGATCCATCAGAATTACACCAGATTTCTCAGCAGGGACACTAAAAGTCAGAAGATATTGGGCAGATTTCATACAGACATTAAGAGAACACAAATGCCAGCCCAGAAAAACTGTCAATTACCATAGATAGAGAAACGAAGATATCCCAGGACAAAACAAAATTTACTTAATATCTTACCA